>NC_039364.1:177262427-177339076 GCF_003573695.1 Papaver somniferum | reverse complement strand
TTCGTTATAAGTCGGAAATTGATTTCTGAGAAAAAATTGTAAACTAGATAAACTCATCTTTAAAAGAAAAAGTTTGAAAAATGTATTGTAATTACAATTAATATGTTCTAAGGCAATACGTCTAGTAAAAATTGCATTTCTATGTACGTTGATTCAAGAAAATATGAAGGAAGTCAAATTTCACAATAGAAGAAGGATGAAACACCATGCATAACTAATCCAAATCCTAACAAATTTCATCTATCTTGAATCAAATAGAAAGACAAAGGCAACACAAAAAGAAAGAGTTCATAAAAATTTTGAATTTTATATACGTTAACTCAAAAAAGTCTACACGTTTCGTTATAAGTCGGAAATTGATTTCTGAGACTAAATTGTAAACTAGATAAACTCGTCTTTAACAGAAAAAGTTTGAAAAATGTATTGTAATTAGAATTAATATGTTATAAGGCAATACGTCTTGTAAAAATTGCATTTTTATGTACGTTGATTCAAGAAAATATGAAGGAAGTCAAATCTCACAATAGAAGAAGGATGAAAGACCATGCAGAACTAATCCAAATCCTCACAAATTTCATCTATCTTGAATCAAATAGAAATAAAAAGGCAACACAAAAAGGAAGAGTTCATAAAAATGTTGAATTTAATATACGTTAACTCAGAAGAAGTCTACACTCGTTATAAGTCGGAAATTCATTTCTGAGACTAAATTGTAAACTAGATAAACTCATTTTTAACAGAAAAAATTTGAGAAATGTATTGTAATTAAAATTAATATGTTCTAAGGCAATACGTCTAGTAAAAATTGCATTTCTATGTATGTTGATTCAAGAAAATATGAAGGAAGTCAAATTTCACAATAGAAGAAGGATGAAAGACCATGCAGAACTAATCCAAATCCTCACGAATTTTATCTATCTTGAATCAAATAGAAATACAAAGGCAACACAAAAAGAAAGAGTTCATAAAAATGTTGAATTTAATATACGTTAACTCAGAAGAAGTCTACACACTTCGTTATAAGTCGGAAGTTGAATTCTGAGACTAAATTGTATACTATATAAATTCATCTTTAATAGAAAAAGTTTGAAAAATATATTGTAATTACAATTAATATCTTCTCAGGTAATACCTGTAATAAAATTTGATTTCTATGTACGTTGGTTCAAGAAAATATCAGGGAAGTCAAATTTCACAATAAAAGAAAGATGAAAGATCATGCAGAACTAATCCAAATCCTAAAAAATTTCATCTATCTTGAATCAAATAGAAAGACAAAGGCAACACAAAAAGAAAGAGTTCATAAAAATGTTGAATTTTATATACGTTTACTCAAAAAAGTCTACACATTTCGTTATAAGTCGGAAATTGATTTCCGAGACTAAATTGTAAACTAGATAAACTCATCTTTAACAGAAAAAGTTTGAAAAATGTATTGTAATTACAATTAATATGTTCTAAGGCAATACGTCTAGTAAAAATTGCATTTCTATGTACGTTGATTCAAGAAAATATGAAGGAAGTCAAATTTCATAATAGAAGAAGGATGAAAGACCATGCTGAACTAATCCAAATCCTAACAAATTTCATCTATCTTGAATCAAACAGAAAGACAAATCCAACACAAAAAGAAAGCGTTCATAAAAATGTTGAATTTTATATACGTTAACTCAAAAAAGTCTACACATTTCGTTATAAGTCGGAAATTGATTTCTGAGACTAAATTGTAACTAGATAAACTCATCTTTAACAGAAAAAGTTTGAAAAATGTATCGTAATTACAATTAATATGTTCTAAGGCAATACGTCTAGTAAAAATTGCATTTCTATGTTCGTTAATTCAAGAAAATATGAAGGAAGTCAAATTTCACAATAGAAAAAGGATGAAAGACCATGCAGAACTAATTCAGATCCTGACAAATTTCATCTATCTTGAATCAGATAGAAAGACAAAGCCAATACAAAAATAAAGAGTTCATAAATATGTTGGATTTTATATACGTTAACTCAAAATAGTCTACACACTTCGTTATAAGTCAGAAGTTGAATTCTGAGACTAAATTGTATACTAGATAAATTCATCTTTAATAGAAAAAGTTTGAAAAATATATTGTAATTACAATTAATATCTTCTCAGGTAATACCTGTAATAAAATTTGATTTCTATGTACGTTGGTTCAAGAAAATATCAGGGAAGTCAAATTTCACAATAAAAGAAAGATGAAAGATCATGCAGAACTAAACCAAATCCTAAAAAATTTCATCTATCTTGAATAAATAGAAATACAAAGCCAACATAAAAAGAAAGAGTTCATAAAAATGTTGAATTTTATATACGTTAACTCAAAAAAGTCTACACATTTCGTTATAAGCCGGAAATTGATTTCTGAGACTAAATTGTAAACTAGATAAACTCATCTTTAACAAAAAAAAATTGAAAAATGTATTTTAACTACAATTAATATGTTCTAAGGCAATACATCTAGTAAAAATAGCATTTTTATGTGCGTTGATTCAAGAAAATATGAAGGAAGTCAAATTTCACAATAGAAGAAGGATGAAAGACCATGCAGAACTAATCCAAATCCTAACAAATTTCATCTATCTTGAATCAAACAGAAAGACAAATCCAACACAAAAAGAAAGCGTTCATAAAAATGTTGAATTTTATATACGTTAACTCAAAAAAGTGTACACATTTCGTTATAAGTCGGAAATTGATTTCTAAGACTAAATTGTAACTAGATAAACTCATCTTTAACAGAAAAAGTTTGAAAAATGTATTGTAATTACAATTAATATGTTCTAAGGCAATACGTCTAGTAAAAATTGCATTTCTATGTACGTTGATTCAAGAAAATATGAAGGAAGTCAAATTTCACCATAGAAGAAAGATGAAAGACCATGCATAACTAATCCAAATCCTAACAAATTTCATCTATCTTGAATCAAATAGAAAGACAAAGCCAACACAAAAAGGAAGAGTTCATAAAAATGTTGAATTTTATATACGTTAACTCAAAAAAGTCTACACATTTCGTTATAAGTCGGAAATTGATTTCTGAGACAAAATTGTAAACTAGATAAACTCATCTTTAGCAGAAAAAGTTTGAAAAATGTATTGTAATTACAATTAATATGTTCTAAGGCAATACGTCTAGTAAAAATTGCATTTCTATGTACGTTGATTCAAGAAAATATGAAGGAAGTCAAATTTCACAATAGAAGAAGGATGTAACACCATGCAGAACTAATCCAAATCCTAACAAATTTCATCTATCTTGAATCAAATAGAAAGACAAAGCCAACATAAAAAGAAAGAGTTCATAAAAATGTTGAATTTTATATACGTTAACTCAAAAAAGTCTACACATTTCGTTATAAGTCGGAAATTGATTTCTGAGACTAAATTGTAAACTAGATAAAGTCATCTTTAACAAAAAAAATTTGAAAAATGTATTTTAACTACAATTAATATGTTCTAAGGCAATACATCTAGTAAAAATAGCATTTTTATGTGCGTTGATTCAAGAAAATATGAAGGAAGTAGAATTTCACAATAGAAGAAGGATGAAATACCATGCAGAACTAATCCAAATCCTAACAAATTTTATCTATCTTGAATCACATAGAAAGACAAATCCAACACAAAAAGAAAGCGTTCATAAAAATGTTGAATTTTATATACGTTAACTCAAAAAAGTCTACACATTTCGATATAAGTCGGAAATTGATTTCTGAGACTAAATTGTAACTAGATAAACTCATCTTTAACAGGAAAAGTTTTAAAAATGTATTTTAATTACAATTAATACGTTCTAAGGCAATACGTCTAGTAAAAATTGCATTTCTATGTACGTTGATTCAAGAAAATATGAAGGAAGTCAAATTTCACCATAGAAGAAAAATGAAAGACCATGCAGAACTAATCCAAATCCTAACAAATTTCATCTATCTTGAATCAAATAGAAAGACAAAGGCAACACAAAAAGAAAGAGTTCATAAAAATGTTGAATTTTATATACGTTTACTCAAAAAAGTCTACACATTTCGTTATAAGTCGGAAATTGATTTCCGAGACTAAATTGTAAACTAGATAAACTCATCTTTAACAGAAAAAGTTTGAAAAATGTATTGTAATTACAATTAATATGTTCTAAGGCAATACGTCTAGTAAAAATTGCATTTCTATGTACGTTGATTCAAGAAAATATGAAGGAAGTCAAATTTCATAATAGAAGAAGGATGAAAGACCATGCAGAACTAATCCAAATCCTAACAAATTTCATCTATCTTGAATCAAATAGAAAGACAAATCCAACACAAAAAGAAAGCGTTCATAAAAATGTTGAATTTTATATACGTTAACTCAAAAAAGTCTACACATTTCGTTATAAGTCGGAAATTGATTTCTGAGACTAAATTGTAACTAGATAAACTCATCTTTAACAGAAAAAGTTTGAAAAATGTATCGTAATTACAATTAATATGTTCTAAGGCAATACGTCTAGTAAAAATTGCATTTCTATGTTCGTTGATTAAAGAAAATATGAAGGAAGTCAAATTTCACAATAGAAGAAGGATGAAAGACCATGCAGAACTAATCAAAATCCTGAAAAATTTCATCTATCTTGAATCAGATAGAAAGACAAAGCCAATACAAAAATAAAGAGTTCATAAATATGTTGAATTTTATATACGTTAACTCAAAATAGTCTACACACTTCGTTATAAGTCGGAAGTTGAATTCTGAGACTAAATTGTATACTAGATAAATTCATCTTTAACAGAAAAAGTTTGAAAAATATATTGTAATTACAATTAATATCTTCTCAGGTAATACTTGTAATAAAATTTGATTTCTATGTACGTTGGTTCAAGAAAATATCAAGGAAGTCAAATTTCACAACAGAAGAAAGATGAAATATCATGCAGAACTAATACAAATCCTAACAAATTTCATCTATCTTGAATCAAATAGAAAGACAAAGCCAACACAAAAAGGAAGAGTTCATAAAAATGTTGAATTTTATATACGTTAACTCAAAAAAGTCTACACATTTCGTTATAAGTCGGAAACTGATTTCTGAGACAAAATTGTAAACTAGATAAACTCATCTTTAGCAGAAAAAGTTTGAAAAATGTATTGTAATTACAATTAATATGTTCTAAGGCAATACGTCTAGTAAAAATTGCATTTCTATGTACGTTGATTCAAGAAAATATGAAGGAAGTCAAATTTCACAATAGAAGAAGGATGAAACACCATGCATAACTAATCCAAATCCTAACAAATTTCATCTATCTTGAATCAAATAGAAAGACAAAGCCAACACAAAAAGAAAGAGTTCATAAAAATTTTGAATTTTATATACGTTAACTCAAAAAAGTCTACACGTTTCGTTATAAGTCGGAAATTGATTTCTGAGACTAAATTGTAAACTAGATAAACTCGTCTTTAACAGAAAAAGTTTGAAAAATGTATTGTAATTAGAATTAATATGTTATAAGGCAATACGTCTTGTAAAAATTGCATTTCTATGTACGTTGATTCAAGAAAATATGAAGGAAGTCAAATCTCACAATAGAAGAAGGATGAAAGACCATGCAGAACTAATCCAAATCCTCACAAATTTCATCTATCTTGAATCAAATAGAAATACAAAGGCAACACAAAAAGAAAGAGTTCATAAAAATGTTGAATTTAATATACGTTAACTCAGAAGAAGTCTACACTCGTTATAAGTCGGAAATTCATTTCTGAGACTAAATTGTAAACTAGATAAACTCATTTTTAACAGAAAAAATTTGAGAAATGTATTGTAATTAAAATTAATATGTTCTAAGGCAATACGTCTAGTAAAAATTGCATTTCTATGTACGTTGATTCAAGAAAATATGAAGGAAGTCAAATTTCACAATAGAAGAAGGATGAAAGACCATGCAGAACTAATCCAAATCCTCACGAATTTTATCTATCTTGAATCAAATAGAAATACAAAGGCAACACAAAAAGAAAGAGTTCATAAAAATGTTGAATTTAATATACGTTAACTCAGAAGAAGTCTACACACTTCGTTATAAGTCGGAAGTTGAATTCTGAGACTAAATTGTATATTATATAAATTCATCTTTAATAGAAAAAGTTTGAAAAATATATTGTAATTACAATTAATATCTTCTCAGGTAATACCTGTAATAAAATTTGATTTCTATGTACGTTGGTTCAAGAAAATATCAGGGAAGTCAAATTTCACAATAAAAGAAAGATGAAAGATCATGCAGAACTAATCCAAATCCTAAAAAAGTTCATCTATCTTGAATCAAATAGAAAGACAAAGGCAACACAAAAAGAAAGAGTTCATAAAAATGTTGAATTTTATATACGTTTACTCAAAAAAGTCTACACATTTCGTTATAAGTCGGAAATTGATTTCCGAGACTAAATTGTAAACTAGATAAACTCATCTTTAACAGAAAAAGTTTGAAAAATGTATTGTAATTACAATTAATATGTTCTAAGGCAATACGTCTAGTAAAAATTGCATTTCTATGTACGTTGATTCAAGAAAATATGAAGGAAGTCAAATTTCATAATAGAAGAAGGATGAAAGACCATGCAGAACTAATCCAAATCCTAACAAATTTCATCTATCTTGAATCAAACAGAAAGACAAATCCAACACAAAAAGAAAGCGTTCATAAAAATGTTGAATTTTATATACGTTAACTCAAAAAAGTCTACACATTTCGTTATAAGTCGGAAATTGATTTCTGAGACTAAATTGTAACTAGATAAACTCATCTTTAACAGAAAAAGTTTGAAAAATGTATCGTAATTACAATTAATATGTTCTAAGGCAATACGTCTAGTAAAAATTGCATTTCTATGTTCGTTAATTCAAGAAAATATGAAGGAAGTCAAATTTCACAATAGAAAAAGGATGAAATACCATGCAGAACTAATTCAGATCCTGACAAATTTCATCTATCTTGAATCAGATAGAAAGACAAAGCCAATACAAAAATAAAGAGTTCATAAATATGTTGAATTTTATATACGTTAACTCAAAATAGTCTACACACTTCGTTATAAGTCGGAAATTGATTTCTGAGAAAAAATTGTAAACTAGATAAACTCATCTTTAACAGAAAAAGTTTGAAAAATGTATTGTAATTACAATTAATATGTTCTAAGGCAATACGTCTAGTAAAAATTGCATTTCTATGTACGTTGATTCAAGAAAATATGAAGGAAGTCAAATTTCACAATAGAAGAAGGATGAAACACCATGCATAAGTAATCCAAATCCTAACAAATTTCATCTATCTTGAATCAAATAGAAAGACAAAGGCAACACAAAAAGAAAGAGTTCATAAAAATTTTGAATTTTATATACGTTAACTCAAAAAAGTCTACACGTTTCGTTATAAGTCAGAAATTGATTTCTGAGACTAAATTGTAAACTAGATAAACTCGTCTTTAACAGAAAAAGTTTGAAAAATGTATTGTAATTAGAATTAATATGTTATAAGGCAATACGTCTTGTAAAAATTGCATTTCTATGTACGTTGATTCAAGAAAATATGAAGGAAGTCAAATCTCACAATAGAAGAAGGATGAAAGACCATGCAGAACTAATCCAAATCCTCACAAATTTCATCTATCTTGAATCAAATAGAAATACAAAGGCAACACAAAAAGAAAGAGTTCATAAAAATGTTGAATTTAATATACGTTAACTCAGAAGAAGTCTACACTCGTTATAAGTCGGAAATTCATTTCTGAGACTAAATTGTAAACTAGATAAACTCATTTTTAACAGAAAAAATTTGAGAAATGTATTGTAATTAAAATTAATATGTTCTAAGGCAATACGTCTAGTAAAAATTGCATTTCTATGTACGTTGATTCAAGAAAATATGAAGGAAGTCAAATTTCACAATAGAAGAAGGATGAAAGACCATGCAGAACTAATCCAAATCCTCACGAATTTTATCTATCTTGAATCAAATAGAAATACAAAGGCAACACAAAAAGAAAGAGTTCATAAAAATGTTGAATTTAATATACGTTAACTCAGAAGAAGTCTACACACTTCGTTATAAGTCGGAAGTTGAATTCTGAGACTAAATTGTATACTATATAAATTCATCTTTAATAGAAAAAGTTTGAAAAATATATTGTAATTACAATTAATATCTTCTCAGGTAATACCTGTAATAAAATTTGATTTCTATGTACGTTGGTTCAAGAAAATATCAGGGAAGTCAAATTTCACAATAAAAGAAAGATGAAAGATCATGCAGAACTAATCCAAATCCTAAAAAATTTCATCTATCTTGAATCAAATAGAAAGACAAAGGCAACACAAAAAGAAAGAGTTCATAAAAATGTTGAATTTTATATACGTTTACTCAAAAAAGTCTACACATTTCGTTATAAGTCGGAAATTGATTTCCGAGACTAAATTGTAAACTAGATAAACTCATCTTTAACAGAAAAAGTTTGAAAAATGTATTGTAATTACAATTAATATGTTCTAAGGCAATACGTCTAGTAAAAATTGCATTTCTATGTACGTTGATTCAAGAAAATATGAAGGAAGTCAAATTTCATAATAGAAGAAGGATGAAAGACCATGCTGAACTAATCCAAATCCTAACAAATTTCATCTATCTTGAATCAAACAGAAAGACAAATCCAACACAAAAAGAAAGCGTTCATAAAAATGTTGAATTTTATATACGTTAACTCAAAAAAGTCTACACATTTCGTTATAAGTCGGAAATTGATTTCTGAGACTAAATTGTAACTAGATAAACTCATCTTTAACAGAAAAAGTTTGAAAAATGTATCGTAATTACAATTAATATGTTCTAAGGCAATACGTCTAGTAAAAATTGCATTTCTATGTTCGTTAATTCAAGAAAATATGAAGGAAGTCAAATTTCACAATAGAAAAAGGATGAAAGACCATGCAGAACTAATTCAGATCCTGACAAATTTCATCTATCTTGAATCAGATAGAAAGACAAAGCCAATACAAAAATAAAGAGTTCATAAATATGTTGAATTTTATATACGTTAACTCAAAATAGTCTACACACTTCGTTATAAGTCGGAAGTTGAATTCTGAGACTAAATTGTATACTAGATAAATTCATCTTTAATAGAAAAAGTTTGAAAAATATATTGTAATTACAATTAATATCTTCTCAGGTAATACCTGTAATAAAATTTGATTTCTATGTACGTTGGTTCAAGAAAATATCAGGGAAGTCAAATTTCACAATAAAAGAAAGATGAAAGATCATGCAGAACTAATCCAAATCCTAAAAAATTTCATCTATCTTGAATAAATAGAAATACAAAGCCAACATAAAAAGAAAGAGTTCATAAAAATGTTGAATTTTATATACGTTAACTCAAAAAAGTCTACACATTTCGTTATAAGCCGGAAATTGATTTCTGAGACTAAATTGTAAACTAGATAAACTCATCTTTAACAGAAAAAGTTTGAAAAATGTATTGTAATTACAATTAATATGTTCTAAGGCAATACGTCTTGTAAAAATTGCATTTCTATGTACGTTGATTCAAGAAAATATGAAGGAAGTCAAATCTCACAATAGAAGAAGGATGAAAGACCATGCAGAACTAATCCAAATCCTCACAAATTTCATCTATCTTGAATCAAATAGAAATACAAAGGCAACACAAAAAGAAAGAGTTCATAAAAATGTTGAATTTAATATACGTTAACACAGAAGAAGTCTACACTCATTATAAGTCGGAAATTCATTTCTGAGACTAAATTGTAAACTAGATAAACTCATTTTTAACAGAAAAAATTTGAGAAATGTATTGTAATTAAAATTAATATGTTCTAAGGCAATACGTCTAGTAAAAATTGCATTTCTATGTACGTTGATTCAAGAAAATATGAAGGAAGTCAAATTTCACAATAGAAGAAGGATGAAAGACCATGCAGAACTAATCCAAATCCTCACGAATTTTATCTATCTTGAATCAAATAGAAATACAAAGGCAACACAAAAAGAAAGAGTTCATAAAAATGTTGAATTTAATATACGTTAACTCAGAAGAAGTCTACACACTTCGTTATAAGTCGGAAGTTGAATTCTGAGACTAAATTGTATACTATATAAATTCATCTTTAATAGAAAAAGTTTGAAAAATATATTGTAATTACAATTAATATCTTCTCAGGTAATACCTGTAATAAAATTTGATTTCTATGTACGTTGGTTCAAGAAAATATCAGGGAAGTCAAATTTCACAATAAAAGAAAGATGAAAGATCATGCAGAACTAATCCAAATCCTAAAAAATTTCATCTATCTTGAATCAAATAGAAAGACAAAGGCAACACAAAAAGAAAGAGTTCATAAAAATGTTGAATTTTATATACGTTTACTCAAAAAAGTCTACACATTTCGTTATAAGTCGGAAATTGATTTCCGAGACTAAATTGTAAACTAGATAAACTCATCTTTAACAGAAAAAGTTTGAAAAATGTATTGTAATTACAATTAATATGTTCTAAGGCAATACGTCTAGTAAAAATTGCATTTCTATGTACGTTGATTCAAGAAAATATGAAGGAAATCAAATTTCACAATAGAAGAAGGATGAAAGACCATGCAGAACTAATCCAAATCCTAACAAATTTCATCTATCTTGAATCAAATAGAAAGACAAAGCCAACACAAAAAGAAAGAGTTCATAAAAATGTTGAATTTTATATACGTTAACTCAAAAAAGTCTACACATTTCGTTATAAGTCGGAAATTGATTTCTGAGACTAAATTGTAAACTAGATAAACTCATCTTTAACAGAAAAAGTTTGAAAAATGTATTGTAATCACAAATAATATGTTCTAAGGCAATGCGTCTAGTAAAAATTGCATTTCTATGTACGTTGATTCAAGAAAATATGAAGGAAGTTAAATTTCACAATAGAAGAAGGATAAAAGACCATGCAGAACTAATCCAAATCCTAACAAATTTCATCTATCTTGAATCAAATAGAAAGACAAAGCCAACACAAAAAGAAAGAGTTCATAAAAATGTTGAATTTTATATACGTTAACTCAAAAAAGTCTACACATTTCGTTATAAGTCGGAAATTGATTTCTGAGACTAAATTGTAAACTAGATAAACTCATCTTTAACAGAAAAAGTTTGAAAAATGTATTGTAATTACAATTAATATGTTCTAAGGCAATACGTCTAGTAAAAATTACATTTCTATGTACGTTGATTCAAGAAAATATGAAGGAAGTAAAAATACACAATAGAAGAAGGATGAAAGACCATGCAGAACTAATCCAAATCCTAACAAATTTCATCTATCTTGAATCAAATAGAAAGACAAAGCCAACACAAAAAGAAAGAGTTCATAAAAATGTTGAATTTTATATACGTTAACTCAAAAAAGTCTACACATTTCGTTATAAGTCGGAAATTGATTTCTGAGACTAAATTATAAACTAGATAAACTCATCTTGAACAGAAAAAGTTTGAAAAATGTATTGTAATTACAATTAATATGTTCTAAGGCAATACGTCTAGTAAAAATTGCATTTCTATGTACGTTGATTCAAGAAAATATGAAGGAAGTCAAATTTCACAATAGAAGAAGGATGAAACACCATGCATAACTAATCCAAATCCTAACAAATTTCATCTATCTTGAATCAAATAGAAAGACAAAGCCAACACAAAAAGAAAGAGTTCATAAAAATTTTGAATTTTATATACGTTAACTCAAAAAAGTCTACACGTTTCGTTATAAGTCGGAAATTGATTTCTGAGACTAAATTGTAAACTAGATAAACTCGTCTTTAACAGAAAAAGTTTGAAAAATGTATTGTAATTAGAATTAATATGTTATAAGGCAATACGTCTTGTAAAAATTGCATTTCTATGTACGTTGATTCAAGAAAATATGAAGGAAGTCAAATCTCACAATAGAAGAAGGATGAAAGACCATGCAGAACTAATCCAAATCCTCACAAATTTCATCTATCTTGAATCAAATAGAAATACAAAGGCAACACAAAAAGAAAGAGTTCATAAAAATGTTGAATTTAATATACGTTAACTCAGAAGAAGTCTACACTCGTTATAAGTCGGAAATTCATTTCTGAGACTAAATTGTAAACTAGATAAACTCATTTTTAACAGAAAAAATTTGAGAAATGTATTGTAATTAAAATTAATATGTTCTAAGGCAATACGTCTAGTAAAAATTGCATTTCTATGTACGTTGATTCAAGAAAATATGAAGGAAGTCAAATTTCACAATAGAAGAAGGATGAAAGACCATGCAGAACTAATCCAAATCCTCACGAATTTTATCTATCTTGAATCAAATAGAAATACAAAGGCAACACAAAAAGAAAGAGTTCATAAAAATGTTGAATTTAATATACGTTAACTCAGAAGAAGTCTACACACTTCGTTATAAGTCGGAAGTTGAATTCTGAGACTAAATTGTATACTATATAAATTCATCTTTAATAGAAAAAGTTTGAATAATATATTGTAATTACAATTAATATCTTCTCAGGTAATACCTGTAATAAAATTTGATTTCTATGTACGTTGGTTCAAGAAAATATCAGGGAAGTCAAATTTCACAATAAAAGAAAGATGAAAGATCATGCAGAACTAATCCAAATCCTAAAAAATTTCATCTATCTTGAATCAAATAGAAAGACAAAGGCAACACAAAAAGAAAGAGTTCATAAAAATGTTGAATTTTATATACGTTTACTCAAAAAAGTCTACACATTTCGTTATAAGTCGGAAATTGATTTCCGAGACTAAATTTCTAAACTAGATAAACTCATCTTTAACAGAAAAAGTTTGAAAAATGTATTGTAATTACAATTAATATGTTCTAAGGCAATACGTCTAGTAAAAATTGCATTTCTATGTACGTTGATTCAAGAAAATATGAAGGAAGTCAAATTTCATAATAGAAGAAGGATGAAAGACCATGCAGAACTAATCCAAATCCTAACAAATTTCATCTATCTTGAATCAAATAGAAAGACAAATCCAACACAAAAAGAAAGCGTTCATAAAAATGTTGAATTTTATATACGTTAACTCAAAAAAGTCTACACATTTCGTTATAAGTCGGAAATTGATTTCTGAGACTAAATTGTAACTAGATAAACTCATCTTTAACAGAAAAAGTTTGAAAAATGTATCGTAATTACAATTAATATGTTCTAAGGCAATACGTCTAGTAAAAATTGCATTTCTATGTTCGTTGATTAAAGAAAATATGAAGGAAGTCAAATTTCACAATAGAAGAAGGATGAAAGACCATGCAGAACTAATCCAAATCCTGACAAATTTCATCTATCTTGAATCAGATAGAAAGACAAAGCCAATACAAAAATAAAGAGTTCATAAATATGTTGAATTTTATATACGTTAACTCAAAATAGTCTACACACTTCGTTATAAGTCGGAAGTTGAATTCTGAGACTAAATTGTATACTAGATAAATTCATCTTTAACAGAAAAAGTTTGAAAAATATATTGTAATTACAATTAATATCTTCTCAGGTAATACTTGTAATAAAATTTGATTTCTATGTACGTTGGTTCAAGAAAATATCAAGGAAGTCAAATTTCACAATAGAAGAAAGATGAAATATCATGCAGAACTAATCCAAATCCTAACAAATTTCATCTATCTTGAATCAAATAGAAAGACAAAGCCAACACAAAAAGGAAGAGTTCATAAAAATGTTGAATTTTATATACGTTAACTCAAAAAAGTCTACACATTTCGTTATAAGTCGGAAATTGATTTCTGAGACAAAATTGTAAACTAGATAAACTCATCTTTAGCAGAAAAAGTTTGAAAAATGTATTGTAATTACAATTAATATGTTCTAAGGCAATACGTCTAGTAAAAATTGCATTTCTATGTACGTTGATTCAAGAAAATATGAAGGAAGTCAAATTTGACAATAGAAGAAGGATGTAACACCATGCATAACTAATCCAAATCCTAACAAATTTCATCTATCTTGAATCAAATAGAAAGACAAAGCCAACATAAAAAGAAAGAGTTCATAAAAATGTTGAATTTTATATACGTTAACTCAAAAAAGTCTACACATTTCGTTATAAGTCGGAAATTGATTTCTGAGACTAAATTGTAAACTAGATAAAGTCATCTTTAACAAAAAAAATTTGAAAAATGTATTTTAACTACAATTAATATGTTCTAAGGCAATACATCTAGTAAAAATAGCATTTTTATGTGCGTTGATTCAAGAAAATATGAAGGAAGTAGAATTTCACAATAGAAGAAGGATGAAAGACCATGCAGAACTAATCCAAATCCTAACAAATTTTATCTATCTTGAATCACATAGAAAGACAAATCCAACACAAAAAGAAAGCGTTCATAAAAATGTTGAATTTTATATACGTTAACTCAAAAAAGTCTACACATTTCGATATAAGTCGGAAATTGATTTCTGAGACTAAATTGTAACTAGATAAACTCATCTTTAACAGAAAAAGTTTGAAAAATGTATCGTAATTACAATTAATATGTTCTAAGGCAATACGTCTAGTAAAAATTGCATTTCTATGTTCGTTAATTCAAGAAAATATGAAGGAAGTCAAATTTCACAATAGAAAAAGGATGAAAGACCATGCAGAACTAATTCAGATCCTGACAAATTTCATCTATCTTGAATCAGATAGAAAGACAAAGCCAATACAAAAATAAAGAGTTCATAAATATGTTGAATTTTATATACGTTAACTCAAAATAGTCTACACACTTCGTTATAAGTCGGAAGTTGAATTCTGAGACTAAATTGTATACTAGATAAATTCATCTTTAATAGAAAAAGTTTGAAAAATATATTGTAATTACAATTAATATCTTCTCAGGTAATACCTGTAATAAAATTTGATTTCTATGTACGTTGGTTCAAGAAAATATCAGGGAAGTCAAATTTCACAATAAAAGAAAGATGAAAGATCATGCAGAACTAATCCAAATCCTAAAAAATTTCATCTATCTTGAATCAAATAGAAAGACAAAGGCAACACAAAAAGAAAGAGTTCATAAAAATGTTGAATTTTATATACGTTTACTCAAAAAAGTCTACACATTTCGTTATAAGTCGGAAATTGATTTCCGAGACTAAATTGTAAACTAGATAAACTCATCTTTAACAGAAAAAGTTTGAAAAATGTATTGTAATTACAATTAATATGTTCTAAGGCAATACGTCTAGTAAAAATTGCATTTCTATGTACGTTGATTCAAGAAAATAAGAAGGAAGTCAAATTTCACAATAGAAGAAGGATGAAACACCATGCAGAACTAATCCAAATCCTAACAAATTTCATCTATCTTGAATCAAATAGAAAGACAAAGCCAACATAAAAAGAAAGAGTTCATAAAAATGTTGAATTTTATATACGTTAACTCAAAAAAGTCTACACATTTCGTTATAAGTCGGAAATTGATTTCTGAGACTAAATTGTAAACTAGATAAAGTCATCTTTAACAAAAAAAATTTGAAAAATGTATTTTAACTACAATTAATATGTTCTAAGGCAATACGACTAGTAAAAATTGCATTTCTATGTGCGTTGATTCAAGAAAATATGAAGGAAGTCAAATTTCACAATAGAAGAAGGATGAAAGACCATGCAGAACTAATCCAAATCCTAACGAATTTCATCTATCTTGAATCAAATAGAAAGACAAAGCCAACACAAAAAGAAAGAGTTCATAAAAATGTTGAATTTTATATACGTTAACTCAAAAAAGTCTTCACATTTCGTTATAAGTCGGAAATTGATTTCTGAGACTAAATTGTAAACTAGATAAACTCATCTTTAATAGAAAAAGTTTGAAAAGTGTATTGTAATTACAATTAATATGTTCTAAGGCAATACGTCTAGTAAAAATTGCATTTCTATGTACGTTGATTCAAGAAAATATGAAGGAAGTAAAATTTCACAATAGAAGAAAGTTTAAAGACCATGCAGAACTAATCCAAATCCTAACAAATTTCATCTATCTTGAATCAAGTAGAAATACAAAGCCAACATAAAAACAAAGAGCTCATAAAAATGTTGAATTTTATATACGTTAACTCAAAAAAGTCTACACATTTCGTTATAAGTCGGAAATTGATTTCTGAGACTAAATTGTAAACTAGATAAACTCATTTTTAACAGAAAAAGTTTGATAAATGTATTGTAATTAAAATTAATATGTTCTAAGGCAATACGTCTAGTAAAAACTGCATTTCTATGTACGTTGATTCAAAAAAATATGAAGGAAGTCAAATTTCACCATTGAAGAAAGATGAAAGACCATGCAGAACTAATCCAAATCCTAACAAATTTAATCTATCTTGAATCAAATAGAAAGACAAAGCCAACCCAAAAAGGAAGAGTTCATAAAAGTGTTGAATTTTATATACGTTAACTCAAAAAAGTCTACACATTTCGTTATAAGTCGGAAATTGATTTCTGAGAAAAAATTGTAAACTAGATAAACTCATCTTTAAAAGAAAAAGTTTGAAAAATGTATTGTAATTACAATTAATATGTTCTAAGGCAATACGTCTAGTAAAAATTGCATTTCTATGTACGTTGATTCAAGAAAATATGAAGGAAGTCAAATTTCACAATAGAAGAAGGATGAAACACCATGCATAACTAATCCAAATCCTAACAAATTTCATCTATCTTGAATCAAATAGAAAGACAAAGCCAACACAAAAAGAAAGAGTTCATAAAAATTTTGAATTTTATATACGTTAACTCAAAAAAGTCTACACGTTTCGTTATAAGTCGGAAATTGATTTCTGAGACTAAATTGTAAACTAGATAAACTCGTCTTTAACAGAAAAAGTTTGAAAAATGTATTGTAATTAGAATTAATATGTTATAAGGCAATACGTCTTGTAAAAATTGCATTTCTATGTACGTTGATTCAAGAAAATATGAAGGAAGTCAAATCTCACAATAGAAGAAGGATGAAAGACCATGCAGAACTAATCCAAATCCTCACAAATTTCATCTATCTTGAATCAAATAGAAATACAAAGGCAACACAAAAAGAAAGAGTTCATAAAAATGTTGAATTTAATATACGTTAACTCAGAAGAAGTCTACACTCGTTATAAGTCGGAAATTCATTTCTGAGACTAAATTGTAAACTAGATAAACTCATTTTTAACAGAAAAAATTTGAGAAATGTATTGTAATTAAAATTAATATGTTCTAAGGCAATACGTCTAGTAAAAATTGCATTTCTATGTACGTTGATTCAAGAAAATATGAAGGAAGTCAAATTTCACAATAGAAGAAGGATGAAAGACCATGCAGAACTAATCCAAATCCTCACGAATTTTATCTATCTTGAATCAAATAGAAATACAAAGGCAACACAAAAAGAAAGAGTTCATAAAAATGTTGAATTTAATATACGTTAACTCAGAAGAAGTCTACACACTTCGTTATAAGTCGGAAGTTGAATTCTGAGACTAAATTGTATACTATATAAATTCATCTTTAATAGAAAAAGTTTGAAAAATATATTGTAATTACAATTAATATCTTCTCAGGTAATACCTGTAATAAAATTTGATTTCTATGTACGTTGGTTCAAGAAAATATCAGGGAAGTCAAATTTCACAATAAAAGAAAGATGAAAGATCATGCAGAACTAATCCAAATCCTAAAAAATTTCATCTATCTTGAATCAAATAGAAAGACAAAGGCAACACAAAAAGTAAGAGTTCATAAAAATGTTGAATTTTATATACGTTTACTCAAAAAAGTCTACACATTTCGTTATAAGTCGGAAATTGATTTCCGAGACTAAATTGTAAACTAGATAAACTCATCTTTAACAGAAAAAGTTTGAAAAATGTATTGTAATTACAATTAATATGTTCTAAGGCAATACGTCTAGTAAAAATTGCATTTCTATGTACGTTGATTCAAGAAAATATAGAGGAAGTCAAATTTCATAATAGAAGAAGGATGAAAGACCATGCAGAACTAATCCAAATCCTAACAAATTTCATCTATCTTGAATCAAACAGAAAGACAAATCCAACACAAAAAGAAAGCGTTCATAAAAATGTTGAATTTTATATACGTTAACTCAAAAAAGTCTACACATTTCGTTATAAGTCGGAAATTGATTTCTGAGACTAAATTGTAACTAGATAAACTCATCTTTAACAGAAAAAGTTTGAAAAATGTATCGTAATTACAATTAATATGTTCTAAGGCAATACGTCTAGTAAAAATTGCATTTCTATGTTCGTTAATTCAAGAAAATATGAAGGAAGTCAAATTTCACAATAGAAAAAGGATGAAATACCATGAAGAACTAATTCAGATCCTGACAAATTTCATCTATCTTGAATCAGATAGAAAGACAAAGCCAATACAAAAATAAAGAGTTCATAAATATGTTGAATTTTATATACGTTAACTCAAAATAGTCTACACACTTCGTTATAAGTCGGAAGTTGGATTCTGAGACTAAATTGTATACTAGATAAATTCATCTTTAATAGAAAAAGTTTGAAAAATATATTGTAATTACAATTAATATCTTCTCAGGTAATACCTGTAATAAAATTTGATTTCTATGTACGTTGGTTCAAGAAAATATCAGGGAAGTCAAATTTCACAATAAAAGAAAGATGAAAGATCATGCAGAACTAATCCAAATCCTAAAAAATTTCATCTATCTTGAATAAATAGAAATACAAAGCCAACATAAAAAGAAAGAGTTCATAAAAATGTTGAATTTTATATACGTTAACTCAAAAAAGTCTACACATTTCGTTATAAGCCGGAAATTGATTTCTGAGACTAATTTGTAAACTAGATAAACTCATCTTTAACAAAAAAAAAAATTGAAAAATGTATTTTAACTACAATGAATATGTTCTAAGGCAATACATCTAGTAAAAATAGCATTTTTATGTGCGTTGATTCAAGAAAATATGAAGGAAGTCAAATTTCACAATAGAAGAAGGATGAAAGACCATGCAGAACTAATCCAAATCCTAACAAATTTCATCTATCTTGAATCAAACAGAAAGACAAATCCAACACAAAAAGAAAGCGTTCATAAAAATGTTGAATTTTATATACGTTAACTCAAAAAAGTGTACACATTTCGTTATAAGTCGGAAATTGATTTCTGAGACTAAATTGTAACTAGATAAACTCATCTTTAACAGAAAAAGTTTGAAAAATGTATTGTAATTACAATTAATATGTTCTAAGGCAATACGTCTAGTAAAAATTGCATTTCTATGTACGTTGATTCAAGAAAATATGAAGGAAGTCAAATTACACAATAAAAGAAAGATGAAAGACCATGCAGAACTAATCCAAATCCTAACAAATTTCATCTATCTTGAATCAAATAGAAAGACAAAACAAACGCAAAAAGAAATAGTTCATGAAAATGTTGAATTTTATATGCGTTAACTCAAAAAAGTCTACACATTTCTTTATAAGTTAGAAATTGATTTCTGAGACTAAATTGGAAACTAGATAAACTCATCTTTAACAGAAAAATTTTGAAAAATGTATTGTAATTACAATTAATATGTTCTAAGGCAATACGTCTAGTAAAAATTGCATTTCTATGTACGTTGATTCAAGAAAATATGAAGGAAGTCAAATTTCACAATAGAAGAAATATGAAAGACCATGCAGAACTAATCCGAATCCTAACAAATTTCAACTATCTTGAATCAAATAAAAAGACAAAGCAAACACAAAAAGAAAGAGTTCATGAAAATGTTGAATTTTATATACGTTAACTCAAAAAAGTCTACACATTTCTTTATAAGTCGGAAATTGATTTCTGAGACTAAATTGCAAACTAGATAAACTCATCTTCAACAGAAAAAGTTTGAGAAATGTATTGTAATTACAGTTAATATGTTCTAAGGCAATACATCTAGTAAAAATTGCATTTCTATGTACGTTGATTCAAGAAAATATGAAGCAACTCAAATTTCACAATAGAAGAAGGATGAAAGACCATGCAGAACTAATCCAAATCATAAAAAATTCCATCTATCTTGAATCAAATAGAAAAACAAAGCCAACACAAAAAGAAAGAGTTCATAAAAATGTTGAATTTTATATACGTTAACTCAAAAAAGTCTACACATTTCGTTATAAGTCGGAAATTGATTTCTGAGACTAAATTGTAAACTAGATAAACTCATCTTTAACAGAAAAAGTTTGAGAAATGTATTGTAATTACAATTAATATGTTCTAAGGCAGTACGTCTAGTAAAAATTGCATTTCTATGTACGTTGATTCAAGAAAATATGAAGGAAGTCAAATTTCACAATAAAAGAAAGATGAAAGACCATGCAGAACTAATCCAAATCCTAACAAATTTCATCTATCTCGAATGAAATTGAAAGACAAAGCCAACAGAAAAAGAAAGAGTTCATAAAAATGTTGAATGTTATAAACGTTAACTCAAAAAAGTATACACATTTCGTTATAAGTGGGAAATTGATTTCTGAGACTAAATTGTTAACTAGATAAACTCATCTTTAACAGAAAAAGTTTGAAAAATGTATTGTAATTACAATTAATATGTTCTAAGGCAATACGTCTAGTAAAAATTGCATTTCTATGTACGTTGATTCAAGAAAATATGAAGGAAGTCAAATTTCATAATAGAAGAAGGATGAAAGACCATGCAGAACTAATCCAAATCCTAACAAATTTCATCTATCTTGAATCAAATAGAAAGACAAATCCAACACAAAAAGAAAGCGTTCATAAAAATGTTGAATTTTATATACGTTAACTCAAAAAAGTCTACACATTTCGTTATAAGTCGGAAATTGATTTCTGAGACTAAATTGTAACTAGATAAACTCATCTTTAACAGAAAAAGTTTGAAAAATGTATCGTAATTACAATTAATATGTTCTAAGGCAATACGTCTAGTAAAAATTGCATTTCTATGTTCGTTAATTCAAGAAAATATGAAGGAAGTCAAATTTCACAATAGAAAAAGGATGAAATACCATGCAGAACTAATTCAGATCCTGACAAATTTCATCTATCTTGAATCAGATAGAAAGACAGAGCCAATACAAAAATAAAGAGTTCATAAATATGTTGAATTTTATATACGTTAACTCAAAATAGTCTACACACTTCGTTATAAGTCGGAAGTTGAATTCTGAGACTAAATTGTATACTAGATAAATTCATCTTTAATAGAAAAAGTTTGAAAAATATATTGTAATTACAATTAATATCTTCTCAGGTAATACCTGTAATAAAATTTGATTTCTATGTACGTTGGTTCAAGAAAATATCAGGGAAGTCAAATTTCACAATAAAAGAAAGATGAAAGATCATGCAGAACTAATCCAAATCCTAAAAAATTTCATCTATCTTGAATAAATAGAAATACAAAGCCAACATAAAAAGAAAGAGTTCATAAAAATGTTGAATTTTATATACGTTAACTCAAAAAAGTCTACACATTTCGTTATAAGCCGGAAATTGATTTCTGAGACTAAATTGTAAACTAGATAAACTCATCTTTAACAAAAAAAAAATTGAAAAATGTATTTTAACTACAATTAATATGTTCTAAGGCAATACATCTAGTAAAAATAGCATTTTTATGTGCGTTGATTCAAGAAAATATGAAGGAAGTCAAATTTCACAATAGAAGAAGGATGAAAGACCATGCAGAACTAATCCAAATCCTAACAAATTTCATCTATCTTGAATCAAACAGAAAGACAAATCCAACACAAAAAGAAAGCGTTCATAAAAATGTTGAATTTTATATACGTTAACTCAAAAAAGTGTACACATTTCGTTATAAGTCGGAAACTGATTTCTAAGACTAAATTGTAACTAGATAAACTCATCTTTAAAAGAAAAAGTTTGAAAAATGTATTGTAATTACAATTAATATGTTCTAAGGCAATACGTCTAGTAAAAATTGCATTTCTATGTACGTTGATTCAAGAAAATATGAAGGAAGTCAAATTTCACCATAGAAGAAAGATGAAAGACCATGCATAACTAATCCAAATCCTAACAAATTTCATCTATCTTGAATCAAATAGAAAGACAAAGCCAACACAAAAAGGAAGAGTTCATAAAAATGTTGAATTTTATATACGTTAACTCAAAAAAGTCTACACATTTCGTTATAAGTCGGAAATTGATTTCTGAGACAAAATTGTAAACTAGATAAACTCATCTTTAGCAGAAAAAGTTTGAAAAATGTATTGTAATTACAATTAATATGTTCTAAGGAAATACGACTAGTAAAAATTGCATTTCTATGTACGTTGATTCAAGAAAATAAGAAGGAAGTCAAATTTCACAATAGAAGAAGGATGAAACACCATGCAGAACTAATCCAAATCCTAAAAAATTTCATCTATCTTGAATCAAATAGAAAGACAAAGCCAACATAAAAAGAAAGAGTTCATAAAAATGTTGAATTTTATATACGTTAACTCAAAAAAGTCTACACATTTCGTTATAAGTCGGAAATTGATTTCTGAGACTAAATTGTAAACTAGATAAACTCATCTTTAACAAAAAACAATTGAAAAATGTATTTTAACTACAATTAATATGTTCTAAGGCAATACGTCTAGTAATAATTGCATTTCTATGTGCGTTGATTCAAGAAAATATGAAGGAAGTCAAATTTCACAATAGAAGAAGGATGAAAGACCATGCAGAACGAATCCAAATCCTAACAAATTTCATCTATCTTGAATCAAATAGAAAGACAAAGCCAACACAAAAAGAAAGAGTTCATAAAAATGTTGAATTTTATATAGGTTTACTCAAAAAAGTCTACACATTTCGTTATAAGTCGGAAATTGATTTCCGAGACTAAATTGTAAACTAGATAAACTCATCTTTAACAGAAAAAGTTTGAAAAATGTATTGTAATTACAATTAATATGTTCTAAGGCAATACGTCTAGTAAAAATTGCATTTCTATGTACGTTGATTCAAGAAAATATGAAGGAAGTCAAATTTCATAATAGAAGAAGGATGAAAGACCATGCAGAACTAATCCAAATCCTAACAAATTTCATCTATCTTGAATCAAACAGAAAGACAAATCCAACACAAAAAGAAAGCGTTCATAAAAATGTTGAATTTTATATACGTTAACTCAAAAAAGTCTACACATTTCGTTATAAGTCGGAAATTGATTTCTGAGACTAAATTGTAACTAGATAAACTCATCTTTAACAGAAAAAGTTTGAAAAATGTATTGTAATTACAATTAATATGTTCTAAGGCAATACGTCTAGTAAAAATTGCATTTCTATGTTCGTTAATTCAAGAAAATATGAAGGAAGTCAAATTTCACAATAGAAAAAGGATGAAAGACCATGCAGAACTAATTCAGATCCTGACAAATTTCATCTATCTTGAATCAGATAGAAAGACAAAGGCAATACAAAAATAAAGAGTTCATAAATATGTTGAATTTTATATACGTTAACTCAAAATAGTCTACACACTTCGTTATAAGTCGGAAGTTTAATTCTGAGACTAAATTGTATACTAGATAAATTCATCTTTAATAGAAAAAGTTTGAAAAATATATTGTAATTACAATTAATATCTTCTCAGGTAATACCTGTCATAAAATTTGATTTCTATGTACGTTGGTTCAAGAAAATATCAGGGAAGTCAAATTTCACAATAAAAGAAAGATGAAAGATCATGCAGAACTAATCCAAATCCTAAAAAATGTCATCTATCTTGAATAAATAGAAATACAAAGCCAACATAAAAAGAAAGAGTTCATAAAAATGTTGAATTTTATATACGTTAACTCAAAAAAGTCTACACATTTCGTTATAAGCCGGAAATTGATTTCTGAGACTAAATTGTAAACTAGATAAACTCATCTTTAACAAAAAAAAAATTGAAAAATGTATTTTAACTACAATTAATATGTTCTAAGGCAATACATCTAGTAAAAATAGCATTTTTATGTGCGTTGATTCAAGAAAATATGAAGGAAGTCAATTTTCACAATAGAAGAAGGATGAAAGACCATGCAGAACTAATCCAAATCCTAACAAATTTCATCTATCTTGAATCAAACAGAAAGACAAATCCAACACAAAAAGAAAGCGTTCATAAAAATGTTGAATTTTAAATACATTAACTCAAAAAAGTGTACGCATTTCGTTATAAGTCGGAAATTGATTTCTAAGACTAAATTGTAACTAGATAAACTCATCTTTAACAGAAAAAGTTTGAAAAATGTATTGTAATTACAATTAATATGTTCTAAGGCAATACGTCTAGTAAAAATTGCATTTCTATGTACGTTGATTCAAGAAAATATGAAGGAAGTCAAATTTCACCATAGAAGAAAGATGAAAGACCATGCATAACTAATCCAAATCCTAACAAATTTCATCTATCTTGAATCAAATAGAAAGACAAAGCCAACACAAAAAGGAAGAGTTCATAAAAATGTTGAATTTTATATACGTTAACTCAAAAAAGTCTACACATTTCGTTATAAGTCGGAAATTGATTTCTGAGACAAAATTGTAAACTAGATAAACTCATCTTTAGCAGAAAAAGTTTGAAAAATGTATTGTAATTACAATTAATATGTTCTAAGGCAATACGTCTAGTAAAAATTGCATTTCTATGTACGTTGATTCAAGAAAATATGAAGGAAGTCAAATTTCACAATAGAAGAAGGATGTAACACCATGCAGAACTAATCCAAATCCTAACAAATTTCATCTATCTTGAATCAAATAGAAAGACAAAGCCAACATAAAAAGAAAGAGTTCATAAAAATGTTGAATTTTATATAGGTTAACTCAAAAAAGTCTACACATTTCGTTATAAGTCGGAAATTGATTTCTGAGACTAAATTGTAAACTAGATAAAGTCATCTTTAACAAAAAAAATTTGAAAAATGTATTTTAACTACAATTAATATGTTCTAAGGCAATACGACTAGTAAAAATTGCATTTCTATGTGCGTTGATTCAAGAAAATAAGAAGGAAGTCAAATTTCACAATAGAAGAAGGATGAAAGACCATGCAGAACTAATCCAAATCCTAACAAATTTCATCTATCTTGAATCAAACAGAAAGACAAATCCAACACAAAAAGAAAGAGTTCATAAAAATGTTGAATTTTATATACGTTAACTCAAAAAAGTCTTCACATTTCGTTATAAGTCGGAAATTGATTTCTGAGACTAAATTGTAAACTAGATAAACTCATCTTTAATAGAAAAAGTTTGAAAAGTGTATTGTAATTACAATTAATATGTTCTAAGGCAATACATCTAGTAAAAATAGCATTTTTATGTGCGTTGATTCAAGAAAATATGAAGGAAGTCAAATTTCACCATAGAAGAAGGATGAAAGACCATGCAGAACTAATCCAAATCCTAACAAATTTCATCTATCTTGAATCAAACAGAAAGACAAATCCAACACAAAAAGAAAGCGTTCATAAAAATGTTTAATTTTAAATACATTAACTCAAAAAAGTGTACACATTTCGTTATAAGTCGGAAATTGATTTCTAAGACTAAATTGTAACTAGATAAACTCATCTTTAACAGAAAAAGTTTGAAAAATGTATTGTAACTACAATTAATATGTTCTAAGGCAATACGTCTAGTAAAAATTGCATTTCTATGTACGTTGATTCAAGAAAATATGAAGGAAGTCAAATTTCACCATAGAAGAAAGATGAAAGACCATGCAGAACTAATCCAAATCCTAACAAATTTCATCTATCTTGAATCAAATAGAAAGACAAAGCCAACACAAAAAGGAAGAGTTCATAAAAATGTTGAATTTTATATACGTTAACTCAAAAAAGTCTACACATTTCGTTATAAGTCGGAAATTGATTTCTGAGACAAAATTGTAAACTAGATAAACTCATCTTTAGCAGAAAAAGTTTGAAAAATGTATTGTAATTACAATTAATATGTTCTAAGGCAATACGTCTAGTAAAAATTGCATTTCTATGTACGTTGATTCAAGAAAATATGAAGGAAGTCAAATTTCACAATAGAAGAAAGATGAAAGACCATGCAGAACTAATCCAAATCCTAACAAATTTCATCTATTTTGAATCAAATAGAAAGACAAAATTAACACAAAAACAAAGAGTTCATAAAAATGTTGAATTTTATATACGTTAACTCGAAAAAGTCTACACACTTCGTTATAAGTCGGAAATTGATTTCTGAGACTAAATTGTAAACTAGATAAACTCATCTTTAACAGAAAAAGTTTGAAAAATGTATTGTAATTACAATTAATATGTTCTAAGGCAATATGTCTAGTAAAAATTGCATTTCTATGTACGTTGATTCAAGAACATATGAAGGAAGTCAAATTTCACAATAGAAGAAAGCTGAAAGACCATGCAGAACTAATCCAAATCCTAACAAATTTCATCTATCTTGAATCAAATAGAAAGACAAAGCCAATATAAAAAGAAAGAGTTCATTAAAATGTTGAATTTTATATAGGTTAACTCAAAAAAGTCTACACATTTCGTTATAAGTCGGAAATTGATTTCTGAGACTAAATTGTAAACTAGATAAACTCATCTTTAACAGAAAAAGTTTGAAAAATGTATTGTAACTACAATTAATATGTTCTAAGGCAATACGTCTAGTAAAAATTGCATTTCTATGTACGTTGATTCAAGAAAATATGAAGGAAGTCAAATTTCACAATAGAAAAAAGATGAATGATCATGCAGAACTAATCCAAATCCTAACAAATTTCATCTATCTTGAATCAGATAGAAAGACAAAGCCAACATAAAAAGAAAGAGTTCATAAAAATGTTGAATTTTATATACGTTAACTCAAAAAAGTCTACACATTTCGTTATAAGTCGGAAATTGATTTCTGAGACTAAATTGTAAACTAGATAAACTCATCTTTAAAAGAAAATGTTTGAAAAATGTATTGTAATTATAATTAATATGTTCTTAGGCAATATGTTTAGTAAAAATTGCATTTCTATGTACGTTGATTCAAGAAAATATGAACGAAGTCAAATTTCACAATAGAAGAAGGATGAAAGACCATGCAGAACTAATCCAAATCCTAACAAATTTCATCTATCTTGAATCAAATAGAAAGACAAAGCCAACACAACAAGAAAGAGTTCATAAAAATGTTGAATTTAATATACGTTAACTCAAAAAAGTCTACACATTTCGTTATAAGTCGGAAATTGGTTTCTGAGACTAAATTGTAATCTAGATAAACTCATCTTTAACAGAAAAAGTTTGAAAAATGTACAGTAATTACAATTAATATGTTCTAAGGCAATACGTCTAGTAAAAATTGCAATTCTATGTACGTTGATTCAAGAAAATATGAAGGAAGTCAAATTTCAAAATAGAAGAAGGATGAAAGACCATGCAGAACTAATCCAAATACTAACAAATTTCATCTATCTTGAATCAAATAGAAAGACAAAGCCAACATAAAAAGAAAGAGTTCATAAAAATGTTGAATTTTATATACGTTAACTCAAAAAAGTCTACACATTTCGTTATAAGTCGGAAATTGATTTCTGAGACTAAATTGTAATCTAGATAAACTCATCTTTAACAGAAAAAGTTTGAAAAATGTACAGTAATTACAATTAATATGTTCTAAGGCAATACGTCTAGTAAAAATTGCAATTCTATGTACGTTGATTCAAGAAAATATGAAGGAAGTCAAATTTCAAAATAGAAGAAGGATGAAAGACCATGCAGAACTAATCCAAATACTAACAAATTTCATCTATCTTGAATCAAATAGAAAGACAAAGCCAACATAAAAAGAAAGAGTTCATAAAAATGTTGAATTTTATATACGTTAACTCAAAAAAGTCTACACATTTCGTTATAAGTCGGAAATTGATTTCTGAGACTAAATTGTAAACTAGATAAACTCATCTTTAACAAAAAAAAATTGAAAAATGTATTTTAACTACAATTAATATGTTCTAAGGCAATACGTCTAGTAATAATTGCATTTCTATGTGCGTTGATTCAAGAAAATATGAAGGAAGTCAAATTTCACAATAGAAGAAGGATGAAAGACCATGCAGAACGAATCCAAATCCTAACAAATTTCATCTATCTTGAATCAAATAGAAAGACAAAGCCAACACAAAAAGAAAGAGTTCATAAAAATGTTGAATTTTATATACGTTAACTCAAAAAAGTCTACACATTTCGTTATAAGTCGGAAATTGATTTCTGAGACTAAATTGTAAACTAGATAAACTCATCTTTAATAGAAAAAGTTTGAAAAGTGTATTGTAATTACAATTAATATGTTCTAAGGCAATACGTCTAGTAAAAATTGCATTTCTATGTACGTTGATTCATGAAAATATGAAGGAAGTCAAATTTCACAATAGAAGAAGGATGAAACACCATGCTGAACTAATCCAAATCCTAACAAATTTCATCTATCTTGAATCAAATAGAAAGACAAAGCCAACACAAAAAGAAAGAGTTCATAAAAATGTTGAATTTTATATACGTTAACTCAAAAAAGTCTACACATTTCGTTATAAGTCGGAAATTGATTTCTGAGACTAAATTGTAAACTAGATAAACTCATCTTTAACAAAAAAAAATTGAAGAATGTATTTTAACTACAATTAATATGTTCTAAGGCAATACATCTAGTAAAAATACCATTTCTATGTGCGTTGATTCAAGAAAATATGAAGGAAGTCAAATTTCATAATAGAAGAAGGATGAAAGACCATGCAGAACTAATCCAAATCCTAACAAATTTCATCTATCTTGAATCAAACAGAAAGACAAATCCAACACAAAAAGAAAGCGTTCATTAAAATGTTGAATTTTATATACGTTAACTCAAAAAAGTCTACACATTTCGTTATAAGTCGGAAATTGATTTCTGAGACTAAATTGTAACTAGATAAACTCATCTTTAACAGAAAAAGTTTGAAAAATGTATCGTAATTACAATTAATATGTTCTAAGGCAATACGTCTAGTAAAAATTGCATTTCTATGTTCGTGGATTAAAGAAAATATGAAGGAAGTCAAATTTCACAATAGAAGAAGGATGAAAGACCATGCAGAACTAATCCAAATCCTGACAAATTTCATCTATCTTGAATCAGATAGAAAGACAAAGCCAATATAAAAATAAAGAGTTCATAAATATGTTGAATTTTATATACGTTAACTCAAAATAGTCTACACACTTCGTTATAAGTCGGAAGTTGAATTCTGAGACTAAATTGTATACTAGATAAATTCATCTTTAACAGAAAAAGTTTGAAAAATATATTGTAATTACAATTAATATCTTCTCAGGTAATACTTGTAATAAAATTTGATTTCTATGTACGTTGGTTCAAGAAAATATCAAGGAAGTCAAATTTCACAATAGAAGAAAGATGAAACACCATGCAGAACTAATCCAAATCCTAACAAATTTCATCTATCTTGAATCAAACAGAAAGACAAAGCCAACATAAAAAGAAAGAGTTCATAAAAATGTTGAATTTTATATACGTTAACTCAAAAAAGTCTACACATTTCGTTATAAGTCGGAAATTGATTTCTGAGACTAAATTGTAAACTAGATAAACTCATCTTTAACAAAAAAAAATTGAAAAATGTATTGTAATTACAATTAATATGTTCTAAGGCAATACGTCTAGTAAAAATTGCATTTCTATGTACGTTGATTCAAGAAAATATGAAGGAAGTCAAATTTCACAATAGAAGAAGGATGTAACACCATGCAGAACTAATCCAAATCCTAACAAATTTCATCTATCTTGAATCAAATAGAAAGACAAAGCCAACACAAAAAGAAAGAGTTCATAAAAATGTTGAATTTTATATACGTTAACTCAAAAAAGTCTACACATTTCGTTATAAGTCGGAAATTGATTTCTGAGACTAAATTGTAAACTAGATAAACTCATCTTTAATAGAAAAAGTTTGAAAAATGTATTGTAATTACAATTAATATGTTCTAAGGCAATACGTCTAGTAAAAATTGCATTTCTATGTACGTTGATTCAAGAAAATAAGAAGGAAGTCAAATTTCACAATAGAAGAAGGATGAAACACCATGCAGAACTAATCCAAATCCTAACAAATTTCATCTATCTTGAATCAAATAGAAAGACAAAGCCAACATAAAAAGAAAGAGTTCATAAAAATGTTGAATTTTATATACGTTAACTCAAAAAAGTCTACACATTTCGTTATAAGTCGGAAATTGATTTCTGAGACTAAACTGTAAACTAGATAAACTCATCTTTAACAAAAAAAATTTAAAAATGTATTGTAATTACAATTAATATGTTCTAAGGCAATACGTCTAGTAAAAATTGCATTTCTATGTGCGTTGATTCAAGAAAATATGAAGGAAGTCAAATTTCACAATGGAAGAAGGATGAAAGACCATGCAGAACTAATCCAAATCCTAACAAATTTCATCTATCTTGAATCAAATAGAAAGACAAAGCCAACATAAAAAGAAAGAGTTCATAAAAATGTTGAATTTTATATACGTTAACTCAAAAAAGTCTACACATTTCGTTATAAGTCGGAAAATGAATTCTGAGACTAAATTGTAAACTAGATAATCTTTAACAAAAAAAAGTTTGAAAAATGTATTGTAATTACAATTAATATGTTCTAAGGCAATACGTCTAGTAAAAATTGCATTTCTATGTGCGTTGATTCAAGAAAATATGAAGGAAGTCAAATTTCACAATAGAAGAAGAATGAAACACCATGCAGAACTAATCCAAATCCTAACAAATTTCATCTATCTTGAATCAAATAGAAAGACAAAGACAACACAAAAAGAAAGAGTTCATAAAAATGTTGAATTTTATATATGTTAACTCAAAAAAGTCTACACATTTCGCTATAAGTCGGAAATTGATTTCTGAGACTAAATTGTAAACTAGATAAACTCATCTTTAACAGAAAAAGTTTGAAAAATGTATTGTAATTACAATTAATATGTTCTAAGGCAATACGTCTAGTAAAAATTGCATTTCTATGTACGTTGATTCAAGAAAATATGAAGGAAGTCAAATTTCACAATAGAAGAAGGATGAAAGACCATGCAGAACTAATCCAAATACTAACAAATTTCATCTATCTTGAATCAAGTAGAAAGACAAAGCCAACACAAAAAGAAAGAGTTCATAAAAATGTTGAATTTTATATACGTTAACTCAAAAAAGTCTACACATTTCGTTATAAGTCGGAAATTGATTTCTGAGACTAAATTGTAAACTAGGTAAACTCATCTTTAAAAAAGTTTAAAATATGTATTGTAATTACAATTAATATGTTCTAAGGCAATACGTTTAGTAAAAATGGCATTTCTATGTACGTTGATTCAAGAAAATATGAAGGAAGTCAAATTTTACAATAGAAGAAGGATGAAAGACCATGCAGAACTAATCCAAATCCTAACAAATTTCATCTATCTTGAATCAAATAGAAAGACAAAGCCAACACAAAAACAAAGAGTTCATAAAAATGTTGAATTTTATATACATTAACTCAAAAAAGTCTACACGTTTCGTTATAAGTCGGAAATTGATTTCTGAGACTAAATTGTAAACTAGATAAACTCATCTTTAACAGAAAAAGTTTGAAATATGTATTGTAATTACAATTAATATGTTCTAAGGCAATACGTCTAGTAAAAATGGCATTTTTATGTACGTTGATTCAAAAAAAGTCTCAGAAGTCAAATTTCACAATAGAAGATGGATGAAAGACCATGCGCAACTAATCCAAATCCTAACAAATCTCATCTATCTTGAATCAAATAGAAAGACAAAGCCAACACAAAAAGAAAGAGTTCATAAAAATGTTGAATTTAATATACGTTAACTCAAAAAAGTCTACACACTTCGTTATAAGTCAGAAATTGATTTCTGAGACTAAATTGTAAACTAGATAAACTCATCTTTAACAAAAAAAGTTTGAAAAATGTATTGTAATTACAATTAATATGTTCTAAGGCAATACGTCTAGTAAAAATTGTATTTCTATGTACGTTGATTCAAGAAAATATGAAGGAAGTCAAATTTCACAATAGAAGAAGGATGAAAGACCATGCAGAACTAATCCAAATCCTAACAAATTTCATCTATCTTGAATCAAATAGAAAGACAAAGCCGACACAAAAAGAAAGAGTTCATAAAAATGTTGAATTTTATATACTTAACTCAAAAAAGTTGACACATTTCGTTATAAGTCGAAAATTGATTTCTGAGACTAAATTGTAAACTAGATAAACTCATCTTTAACAGAAAAAGTTTGAAAAATGTATTGTAATTACAATTAATATGTTCTAAGGCAATACGTCTTGTAAAAATTGTATTTCTATGTACGTTGATTCAAGAAAATATGAAGCAAGTCAAATTTCACAATAGAAGAAGGATGAAAGACCATGCAGAAACTAATCCAAATCCTAACAAATTTCATCTATCTTGAATCAAATGGAAAGTCAAATCCAACACAAAAAGAAAGAGTTCATAAAAATGTCTATTTTAATATACGTTAACTCAAAAAAGTCTACACACTTCGTTATAAGTGGGAAATTGATTTCTGAGACTAAATTGTAAACTAGATAAACTCATCTTTAACAGAAAAAGTTTGAAAAATGTATTGTAATTACAATTAATATGTTCTAAGGCAATACGTCTAGTAAAAATTGCATTTCTATGTACGTTGATTCAAGAAAATATGAAGGATGTCAAATTTCACCATAGAAGAAAGATGAAAGACCATGCAGAACTAATCCAAATCCTAACAAATTTCATCTATCTTGAATCAAATAGAAAGACAAAGCCAACACAAAAAGGAAGAGTTCATAAAAATGTTGAATTTTATATACGTTAACTCAAAAAAGTCTACACATTTCGTTATAAGTCGGAAATTGATTTCTGAGACAAAATTGTAAACTAGATAAACTCATCTTTAGCAGAAAAAGTTTGAAAAATGTATTGTAATTACAATTAATATGTTCTAAGGCAATACGTCTAGTAAAAATTGCATTTCTATGTACGTTGATTCAAGAAAATATGAAGGAAGTCAAATTTCACAATAGAAGAAGGATGTAACACCATGCAGAACTAATCCAAATCCTAACAAATTTCATCTATCTTGAATCAAATAGAAAGACAAAGCCAACATAAAAAGAAAGAGTTCATAAAAATGTTGAATTTTATATAGGTTAACTCAAAAAAGTCTACACATTTCGTTATAAGTCGGAAATTGATTTCTGAGACTAAATTGTAAACTAGATAAAGTCATCTTTAACAAAAAAAATTTGAAAAATGTATTTTAACTACAATTAATATGTTCTAAGGCAATACGACTAGTAAAAATTGCATTTCTATGTGCGTTGATTCAAGAAAATATGAAGGAAGTCAAATTTCACAATAGAAGAAGGATGAAAGACCATGCAGAACTAATCCAAATCCTAACGAATTTCATCTATCTTGAATCAAATAGAAAGACAAAGCCAACACAAAAAGAAAGAGTTCATAAAAATGTTGAATTTTATATACGTTAACTCAAAAAAGTCTTCACATTTCGTTATAAGTCGGAAATTGATTTCTGAGACTAAATTGTAAACTAGATAAACTCATCTTTAATAGAAAAAGTTTGAAAAGTGTATTGTAATTACAATTAATATGTTCTAAGGCAATACGTCTAGTAAAAATTGCATTTCTATGTACGTTGATTCATGAAAATATGAAGGAAGTCAAATTTCACAATAGAAGAAGGATGAAACACCATGCTGAACTAATCCAAATCCTAACAAATTTCATCTATCTTGAATCAAATAGAAAGACAAAGCCAACACAAAAAGAAAGAGTTCATAAAAATGTTGAATTTTATATACGTTAACTCAAAAAAGTCTACACATTTCGTTATAAGTCGGAAATTGATTTCTGAGACTAAATTGTAAACTAGATAAACTCATCTTTAACAAAAAAAAATTGAAGAATGTATTTTAACTACAATTAATATGTTCTAAGGCAATACATCTAGTAAAAATAGCATTTCTATGTGCGTTGATTCAAGAAAATATGAAGGAAGTCAAATTTCATAATAGAAGAAGGATGAAAGACCATACAGAACTAATCCAAATCCTAACAAATTTCATCTATCTTGAATCAAACAGAAAGACAAATCCAACACAAAAAGAAAGCGTTCATTAAAATGTTGAATTTTATATACGTTAACTCAAAAAAGTCTACACATTTCGTTATAAGTCGGAAATTGATTTCTGAGACTAAATTGTAACTAGATAAACTCATCTTTAACAGAAAAAGTTTGAAAAATGTATCGTAATTACAATTAATATGTTCTAAGGCAATACGTCTAGTAAAAATTGCATTTCTATGTTCGTTGATTAAAGAAAATATGAAGGAAGTCAAATTTCACAATAGAAGAAGGATGAAAGACCATGCAGAACTAATCAAAATCCTGAAAAATTTCATCTATCTTGAATCAGATAGAAAGACAAAGCCAATACAAAAATAAAGAGTTCATAAATATGTTGAATTTTATATACGTTAACTCAAAATAGTCTACACACTTCGTTATAAGTCGGAAGTTGAATTCTGAGACTAAATTGTATACTAGATAAATTCATCTTTAACAGAAAAAGTTTGAAAAATATATTGTAATTACAATTAATATCTTCTCAGGTAATACTTGTAATAAAATTTGATTTCTATGTACGTTGGTTCAAGAAAATATCAAGGAAGTCAAATTTCACAACAGAAGAAAGATGAAATATCATGCAGAACTAATACAAATCCTAACAAATTTCATCTATCTTGAATCAAATAGAAAGACAAAGCCAACACAAAAAGGAAGAGTTCATAAAAATGTTGAATTTTATATACGTTAACTCAAAAAAGTCTACACATTTCGTTATAAGTCGGAAACTGATTTCTGAGACAAAATTGTAAACTAGATAAACTCATCTTTAGCAGAAAAAGTTTGAAAAATGTATTGTAATTACAATTAATATGTTCTAAGGCAATACGTCTAGTAAAAATTGCATTTCTATGTACGTTGATTCAAGAAAATATGAAGGAAGTCAAATTTCACAATAGAAGAAAGATGAAAGACCATGCAAAACTAATCCAAATCCTAACAAATTTCATATATCTTGAATCAAATAGAAAAACAAAGCCAATATAAAAAGAAAGAGTTCATTAAAATGCTGAATTTTATATACGTTAACTCAAAAAAGTCTACACATTTCGTTATAAGTCGGAAATTGATTTCTGAGACTAAATTGTAAACTAGATAAACTCATCTTTAACAGAAAAATTTTGAAAAATGTATTGTAATTACAATTAATATGTTCTAAGGCAATACGTCTAGTAAAAATTGCATTTCTATGTACGTTGATTCAAGAAAATATGAAGGAAGTCAAATTTCACAATAGAAAAGGATGAAAGACCATGCAAAACTAATCCAAATCCTAACAAATTTCATCTATCTTGAATCAGATAGAAAGACAAAGCCAACACAAAAAGAAAGAGTTCATTAGAATGTTGAATTTTATATACGTTAACTCTAAAAAGTCTACACATTTCGTTATAAGTCGGAAATTGATTTTTGAGACTAAATTGTAAACTAGATAAACTCATCTTTAACAGAAAAAGTTTGAAAAATGTATTGTAATTACAATTAATATGTTCTAAGGCAATACGTCTAGTAAAAATTGCATTTCTATGTACGTTGATTCAAGAAAATATGAAGGAAGTCTAATTTCACAATATAAGATGAAAGACCATGCAGAACTAATCCAAATCCTAAAAAATTTCATCTATCTTGAATCAAATAGAAAGACAAAGCCAAGACAAAAAGAAAGAGTTCATAAAAATGTTGAATTTTATATACGTTAACTCAAAAAAGTCTACACATTTGGTTATAAGTCAGAAATTGATTTCTGAGACTAAATTGTAAACTAGATAAACTCATCTTTAACAGAAAAAGTTTGAAAAATGTATTGTAATTACAATTAATATGTTCTAAGGCAATACGTCTAGTAAAAATTGGATTTCTATGTGCGTTGATTCAAGAAAATATGAAGGAAGTCAAATTTCACAATAGAAGAAGGATGAAAGACCATGCAGAACTAATCCAAATCCTAACAAATTTCATCTATCTTGAATCAAATAGAAAGACAAAGCCAACACAACAAGAAAGAGTTCATAAAAATGTTGAATTTAATATACGTTAACTCAAAAAAGTCTACACATTTCGTTATAAGTCGGAAATTGGTTTCTGAGACTAAATTGTAATCTAGATAAACTCATCTTTAACAGAAAAAGTTTGAAAAATGTACAGTAATTACAATTAATATGTTCTAAGGCAATACGTCTAGTAAAAATTGCAATTCTATGTACGTTGATTCAAGAAAATATGAAGGAAGTCAAATTTCAAAATAGAAGAAGGATGAAAGACCATGCAGAACTAATCCAAATACTAACAAATTTCATCTATCTTGAATCAAATAGAAAGACAAAGCCAACATAAAAAGAAAGAGTTCATAAAAATGTTGAATTTTATATACGTTAACTCAAAAAAGTCTACACATTTCGTTATAAGTCGGAAATTGATTTCTGAGACTAAATTGTAATCTAGATAAACTCATCTTTAACAGAAAAAGTTTGAAAAATGTACAGTAATTACAATTAATATGTTCTAAGGCAATACGTCTAGTAAAAATTGCAATTCTATGTACGTTGATTCAAGAAAATATGAAGGAAGTCAAATTTCAAAATAGAAGAAGGATGAAAGACCATGCAGAACTAATCCAAATACTAACAAATTTCATCTATCTTGAATCAAATAGAAAGACAAAGCCAACATAAAAAGAAAGAGTTCATAAAAATGTTGAATTTTATATACGTTAACTCAAAAAAGTCTACACATTTCGTTATAAGTCGGAAATTGATTTCTGAGACTAAATTGTAAACTAGATAAACTCATCTTTAACAAAAAAAAATTGAAAAATGTATTTTAACTACAATTAATATGTTCTAAGGCAATACGTCTAGTAATAATTGCATTTCTATGTGCGTTGATTCAAGAAAATATGAAGGAAGTCAAATTTCACAATAGAAGAAGGATGAAAGACCATGCAGAACGAATCCAAATCCTAACAAATTTCATCTATCTTGAATCACATAGAAAGACAAATCCAACACAAAAAGAAAGAGTTCATAAAAATGTTGAATTTTATATACGTTAACTCAAAAAAGTCTTCACATTTCGTTATAAGTCGGAAATTGATTTCTGAGACTAAATTGTAAACTAGATAAACTCATCTTTAATAGAAAAAGTTTGAAAAGTGTATTGTAATTACAATTAATATGTTCTAAGGCAATACGTATAGTAAAAATTGCATTTCTATGTACGTTGATTCAAGAAAATATGAAGGAATTAAAATTTCACAATAGAAGAAAGATGAAAGACCATGCAGAACTAATCCAAATCCTAACAAATTTCATCTCTCTTGAATCAAATAGAAAGACAAAGCCAACATAAAAACAAAGAGTTCATAAAAATGTTGAATTTTATATACGTTAACTCAAAAAAGTCTACACATTTCGCTATAAGTCGGAAATTGATTTCTGAGACTAAATTGTAAACTAGATAAACTCATTTTTAACAGAAAAAGTTTGAGAAATGTATTGTAATTAAAATTAATATGTTCTACGGCAATACGTCTAGTAAAAATTGCATTTCTATGTACGTTGATTCAAGAAAATATGAAGGAAGTCAAATTTCACCATAGAAGAAAGATGAAATACCATGCATAACTAATCCAAATCTTAACAAATTTCATCTATCTTGAATCAAATAGAAAGACAAAGCCAACACAAAAAGCAAGAGTTCATAAAAATGTTGAATTTTATATACGTTAACTCAAAAAAGTCCACACATTTCGTTATAAGTCGGAAATTGATTTCTGAGACTAAATTGTAAACTAGATAAACTCATCTTTAACAGAAAAAGTTTGAAAAATGTATTGTAATTAGAATTAATATGTTATAAGGCAATACGTCTTGTAAATTTGCATTTCTATGTACGTTGATTCAAGAAAATATGAAGGAAGTCAAATCTCACAATAGAAGAAGGATGAAAGACCATGCAGAACTAATCCAAATCCTCACAAATTTCATCTATCTTGAATCAAATAGAAATACAAAGGCAACACAAAAAGAAAGAGTTCATAAAAATGTTGAATTTAATATACGTTAACTCAGAAGAAGTCTACACACTTCGTTATAAGTCGGAAATTGATTTCTGAGACTAAATTGTAAACTAGATAAACTCATCTTTAACTGAAAAAGTTTGAAAAATGTATTGTAATCACAAATAATATGTTCTAAGGCATTACTTCTACTAAAAATTGCATTTCTATGTACGTTGATTCAAGAAAATATGAACGAAGTCAAATTTCACAATAGAAGAAGGATGAAAGACCATGCAGAACTAATCCAAATCCTAACAAATTTCATCTATCTTGAATCAAATAGAAAGACAAAGCTAACACAAAAAGAAAGAGTTAATAAAAATGTTGAATCTTATATACGTTAACTCAAAAAAGTCTACACACTTCGTTATAAGTCGGAAATTGATTTCTGAGACTAAATTGTAAACTAGATAAACTCAAATTTAACAGAAAAAGTTTGAAAAATATATTGTAATCACAAATAATATGTTCTAAGGAATTACGTGTACAAAAATTGCATTTCTATGTACGTTGATTTAAGAAAATATGAAGGAAGTCAAATTTCACAATAGAAGAAGGTTGAAAGACCAAGAAGAACTAATCCAAATCCTAACGAATTTCATCTATCTTGAATCAGATAGAAAGATAAAGCCAACACATAAAGAAAGAGTTCATAAAAATGTTGATTTTAATATACGTTAACTCAAAAAAGTTTACACACTTTGTTATAAGTCGGAAATTCATTTCTGAGAATAAATTGTAAACTAGATAAACTCATCTTTAACAGAAAAAGTTTGAAAAATGTATTGTAATTACAATTAATATGTTCTAAGGCAATACGTCTAGTAAAAATTGCATTTCTATGTTCGTTGATTCAAGAAAATATGAAGGAAGTCAAATTTCACAATAGAAGAAGGATGAAAGACCATGCAGAACTAATCCAAATCCTAACAAATTTCATCTATCTTGAATCAGATAGAAAGACAAAGCCAATACAAAAATAAAGAGTTCATAAATATGTTGAATTTTATATACGTTAACTCAAAATAGTCTACACACTTCGTTATAAGTCGGAAGTTGAATTCTGAGACTAAATTGTAAACTAGATAAATTCATCTTTAACAGAAAAAGTTTGAAAAATATATTGTAATTACTTTTTTTTTCTAGGTCAAAATGGTTTATTAAAGCAAAAAAACGTAATTACAAGAATTACAAAAAAGGAGGCTCTAGGCCTCCCCACCCCCATAAACCAAAGGGAAAAAAAAAAACTCTAAAAACTCATAAAATAAGCTCCTAAACACAAAAAAACATGCAAAAAGAAGAAAACTTAAAAATTAAAAACGTTTTCGTCCCTTGTTACCAACTCTAAATTTCTTCTTCTTGGGAATGAGACCAGCAATAATTTGAGTCAAATCATAGTCTCCATAAGACTCCTTGTAAACATCTTCATAATCATCATAGGTTTCATCATAGTCATAATCCTCTCCATTTTCATCTGAAGCATAATTACCACCCGGAACAAGCTTAATAGGAGATTGTGCCTTCTTCTTAGTTGACATTCTATCCATTTGCTCCTTTTTTTTCCTTAAAATACTCTTTTCTAAAGGTTGAATCTTTAATGAAATTAGCATGCACTTCATCAATATGAATGGTGCTTGCCTCCTCTAGTTCCTCATTTGTCAAAATATTATTCATATCAAAAACACATTCGTCCAACCTGATTAGGCTAGGATTTTATTCATTGGACCTAGAATTCGTAGCCATGATTTTCGCAGCTTGCTTGGACACTTTTCTAGCTTGTTTCCTTGCTAGAATATCTGCATCAACTTCACCCCAATCTTTTGAACCCATACTAATATCCGAGTCACTAGAATCATCTTGTTCCTCCTCCACCAAAGCCTTACTAGAATCATTAGCAAGGCCTAACTCAGATGCCAGGGCACTATATTTGTTATTCACCACTAAATCTGTTTGAAAAATCTCATCCACAAATGTAGTTTCAAAAGATTTAAATTTAAAAGGAGTACCTTTGTTTGGAGAGCTCTTACTCTTTACTGTTTTCCAATCCTCTTTAGATGATCCTGGTTTAGAATTAGAAGCAGAAGTAGAATTCAAAACTGAGATAGACCCTGGTATAACAGCCTGAAGATCAGTTTGCTTCGACTTATTATTGGTCATAGATTCACACTTTGAAGAAGTATCCAAATCAGCTACGGCCTGAATATGAGTTGTTGTTGTTTGCTTGGATATGGACAAATCTGTACGATCAGAATCCTTGTTGTACACGGACTGTCTATCCACTAGCTTGGCCTGAGCTTGCTTAGACACGGACATATTTTCAGACTTGTTCACTGACACGGAATTTCCAGATTTAGAAATAAAATTGTTTCCTGCCATATTAGGATTTACGAATATTCCTTCCAAAACCACAACTGACGTGCCTTCCAAATTTTGCTTAGACACGGAATTGTGTTCAGAGTTTTGGTTTGGCACTGGAGCTGTATCATTCTTATTCCCAGATAATGAATCCAAACTGGAGACTTTTGACGTCCCAGAACTTGCAACTTTACGTACAACAACGTCTGCTTTTGACGCAATAGCATTCTTACACCGGATCAAATTGAGTTGTGCCTCACGATAATCAATAAAGGCTTTATCTAGTTGCTCCTCCAACTTCTTAGCTTCAGCATTCTCATGAACTAGATCAATGATCTCCTTCCCAGACTGATCAATAACCTCATTATCATTACCATTACTCACCATATTTCTTTGAACATTGTCTACTGCAGTTTTTGTATTTGCTGCAATATCTTCTTTACTGACGTTATCTGCATGATAAATAATATCGTCAGTTTGAGATTTTTTAACTTGCCACCTTTTTTTTTGGATTTCTATCTGTTGGATCATTCAAAACTCGTTTCCCATCCATAACTGAATTCCCTAATATCTTACGAGCTGCCTGACAGTTCTCAAATTTATGACCCATTAATTTGCAATGAGAACAAAACTTAACATTCTCCATATCTTGAACTTCCACATATTGCCAGAAGTCCTTACCATTGGCTTTAAGATATATTCTTTTAAGAATCTCTTTTGCAAAATCAATGTCAAAAAGAACAGCAGCATAATTACCAACATCATGATCCAACGTTTTCTGGTCTATAGCAATTGGTTTACCAAGAATTTTTGCAATAGATAGAAGAATTTTTTTTGTCCATAATTCAATGTATAAGCCAGGGAAACTCACCCAAACTGTAGCATGAGACGTGGTTTGCTTTTCAGGATCAAAATTAGGGTAAAAGTTCATAACCCTAAGGGTTTGGTTCTGGACCTTCCATGAATCTCCATGCCATACACGCTTTTTATCTTCCGCAGAAATCAACTTGATGATGAAAAACCCCTTAGTCATAGGAACAAGCTTGCATCTTCCATCACCAAAACCCCATTGTTCTTCCAAGCTTTTTTGGACCTCATTAAGTTTCAAACCTTTAAAGTTCAGTCTTCCAATAAGACTAAACTGGAAAATATCCCTCCCTTCTTTCGTTAGTTCTAAAGGTAAAACTAACGCTGGTTCTTCAAGGTATGAAGACGCTTCTGGAAGGAAAAACAAATCAGAATCTGTTAACATATAGGGTTTTTTCCCCTTGACTAAATCAGCAAACGTAGCCTTATGAACCCCATTAGATTTCGTGGAAGAAACAGGGTTTTCCCCCATCCTAAATCACCAAAAGATGATCAAGGATGAAGGAAAAAATTGAAACCCTAAGATAAAAAACGCCAAAAAAATTTTGGAGAGAAAAAATCGCACATGAGAGAGAAAACCTCGCACCTATTGTAATTACAATTAATATGTTCTAAGGTAATACCTCTAATAAAAATTTCATTTCTATGTACGTTGATTTAAGAAAATATGAAGGAAGTCAAATTTCAAAAAGAAGAAGGATGAAAGACCATGCAGAACTAATCCAAATCCTAACAAATTTCATCTATCTTGAATCAAATAGAAAGACAAAGGCAACACAAACAGAAAGAGTTCATAAAAATGTTGAATTTAATATAGGTTAACTCAAAAAAGTCTACACACTTCGTTAAAAGTCGGAAATTGATTTCTGCGACTAAATTGTAAACTAGATAAACTCATCTTTAACTGAAAAAGTTTGAAAAATGTATTGTAATCACAAATAATATGTTCTAAGGCATTACGTCTACTAAAAATTGCATTTTTATGTACATTGATTCAAGAAAATATGAAGGAAGTCAAATTTCACAATAGAAGGAGGATGAAAGACCATGCAGAACTAATCCAAATCCTAACAAATTTCATCTATCTTGAATCAAATAGAAAGACAAAGCCAACACAAAAAGAAAGAGTTCATAAAAATGTTGAATTTTATATACGTTAACTCAAAAGAGTCTACACATTTCGTTATAAGTCGGAAATTGATTTCTGAGACTAAATTGTAAACTAGATAAACTCATCTTTAACAAAAAAAATTTGAAAAATGTATTTTAACTACAATTAATATGTTCTAAGGCAGTACGTCTAGTAAAAATAGCATTTCTATGTGCGTTGATTCAAGAAAATATAAAGGAAGTCAAATTTCACAATATAAGAAGGATGACAGACCATGCAGAACTAATCCAAATCCTAACAAATTTCATCTATCTTGAATCATATAGAAAGACAAAGCCAACACAAAAAGAAAGAGTTCATAAAAATGTTGAATTTTATATACGTTAACTCAAAAAAGTCTACACATTTCGTTATAAGTCGGAAATTGATTTCTGAGACTAAATTGTAAACTAGGTAAACTCATCTTTAACAGAAAAAGTTTGAAAAATGTATTGTAATTACAATTAATATGTTCTAAGGCAATACGTCTAGTAAAAATTGCATTTCTATGTACGTTGATTCAAGAAAATATGAAGGAAGTCAAATTTAACAATAGAAGAAGGATGAAAGACCATGCAGAACTAATCCAAATCCTAACAAATTTCATCTATCTTGAATCAAATAGAAAGACAAAGCCAACACAAAAAGAAAGAGTTCATAAAAATGTTGAATTTTATATATGTTAACTCAAAAAAGTCTACACATTTCGTTATAAGTCGGAAATTGATTTCTGAGACTAAATTGTAAACTAGATAAACTCATCTTCAAGAGAAAAAGTTTGAAAAATGTATTGTAATTACAATTAATATGTTCTAAGGCAATACGTCTAGTAAAAATTGCATTTCTATGTACGTTGATTCATGAAAATATGAAGGAAGTCAAATTTCACAATAGAAGAAGGATGAAAGACCATGTAGAACTAATCCAAATCCTAACAAATTTCATCTATCTTGAATCAAATAGAAAGACAAAGCCAACACAAAAAGAAAGAGTTCATAAAAATGTTGAATTTTATATATGTTAACTCAAAAAAGTCTACACGTTTCCTTATAATTTGGAAATTGATTTCTGAGACTAAATTTTAAACTAGATAAACTCATCTTTAACAGAAAAAGTTTGAAAAATGTATTGTAATTACAATTAATATGTTCTAAGGCAATACGTCTAGTAAAAATTGCATTTCTATGTACGTTGATTCAAGAAAATATGAAGGAAGTCAAATTTCACAATAGCAAAGGATGAAAGACCATGCAAAACTAATCCAAATCCTAACAAATTTCATCTATATCTTGAATCAAATAGAAAGAGAAAGCCAACACAAAAAGAAAGAGTTCATAAAAATGTTGAATTTAATATACGTTAACTCAAAAAAGTCTACACACTTCGTTATAAGTCGGAAATTGATTTCTGAGACTAAATTGTAAACTAGATAAACTCATCTTTAACTAAAAAAGTTTGAAAAATGTATTGTAATCACAAATAATATGTTCTAAGGCATTACGTCTACTAAAAATTGCATTTCTATGTACGTTGATTCAAGAAAATATGAAGGAAGTCAAATTTCACAATAGAAGAAGGATGAAAGACCATGCAGAACTAATCCAAATCCTAACAAATTTCATCTATCTTGAATCAAAATAGAAATACAAATTCAACACAAAAAGAAAGAGTTCATAAAAATGTTGAATTTAATATACCTTAACTCAAAAAAGTCTACACACTTTGTTATAAGTCGGAAATTGATTTCTGAGAATAAATTGTAAACTAGATAAACTCATCTTTAACTGAAAAAGTTTGAAAAATGTATTGTAATCACAAATAATATGTTCTAAGGCATTACGTCTACTAAAAATTGCATTTTTATGTACATTGATTCAAGAAAATATGAAGGAAGTCAAATTTCACAATAGAAGGAGGATGAAAGACCATGCAGAACTAATCCAAATCCTAACAAATTTCATCTATCTTGAATCAAATAGAAAGACAAAGCCAACACAAAAAGAAAGAGTTCATAAAAATGTTGAATTTTATATACGTTAACTCAAAAGAGTCTACACATTTCGTTATAAGTCGGAAATTGATTTCTGAGACTAAATTGTAAACTAGATAAACTCATCTTTAACAAAAAAAATTTGAAAAATGTATTTTAACTACAATTAATATGTTCTAAGGCAGTACGTCTAGTAAAAATAGCATTTCTATGTGCGTTGATTCAAGAAAATATGAAGGAAGTCAAATTTCACAATATAAGAAGGATGACAGACCATGCAGAACTAATCCAAATCCTAACAAATTTCATCTATCTTGAATCATATAGAAAGACAAAGCCAACACAAAAAGAAAGAGTTCATAAAAATGTTGAATTTTATATACGTTAACTCAAAAAAGTCTACACATTTCGTTATAAGCCGGAAATTGATTTCTGAGACTAAATTGTAAACTAGATAAACTCATCTTTAACAGAAAAAGTTTGAAAAATGTATTGCAATTACAATTAATATGTTCTAAGGCAATACGTCTAGTAAAAATTGCATTTCTATGTACGTTGATTCAAGAAAATATGAAGGAAGTCAAATTTCACAATAGAAGAAGGATGACAAACCATGCTGAACTAATCCAAATTTTAACAAATTTCATCTATATTGAATCAAATAGAAATACAAAGCCAACACAAAAAGAAAGAGTTCATAAAAATGTTGAATTTTATTTACGTTAACTCAAAAAAGTCTCCACAATTCGTTATAAGTCGGAAATTGATTTCTGACACTAAATTGTAAACTAGATAAACTCATCTTGAAGTGAAAAAGTTTGAAAAATGTATTGTAATTACAATTAATATGTTCAAAGGCAATACGTCTTGTAAAAATTGCATTTCTATGTACGTTGATTTAAGAAAATATGAAGGAAGTAAAATTTCACAATAGAAGAAGGATGAAAGACCATGCAGAACTAATCCAAATCCTAAAAAAATTTCATCTATCTTGAATCAAATAGAAAGACAAAGGCAACACAAAAAGAAAGAGTTCATAAAAATGTTGAATTTAATATACGTTAACTCAAAAAAGTCTACACACTTCGTTATAAGTCGGAAATTGATTTCTGCGACTAAATTGTAAACTAGATAAACTCATCTTTAACTGAAAAAGTTTGAAAAATGTATTGTAATCACAAGTAATATGTTCTAAGACATTACGTCTACTAAAAATTGCATTTCTATGTACGTTGATTCAAGAAAATATGAAGGAAGTCAAATTTCACAATAGAAGAAGGATGAAAGACCATGCAGAACTAATCCAAATCCTAACAAATTTCACCTATCTTGAATCAAATAAAAATACAAAGCCAACACAAAAAGAAAGAGTTCATAAAAATGTTGAATTTTATATACGTTAACTCAAAAAAGTCTACACATTTCGTTATAAGTCGGAAATTGATTCTGAGACTAAATTGTAAACTAGATAAACTCATCTTTAGCAGAAAAAGTTTGAAAAATTTATTGTAATTACAATTAATATGTTCAAAGGCAATACGTCTTGTAAAAATTGCATTTCTATGTTCGTTGATTCAAGAAAATATGAAGGAAGTCAAATTTCACAATAGAAGAAGGATGAAAGACCATGCAAAACTAATCCAAATCCTAACAAATTTCATCTATCTTGAATCAAATAGAAAGACAAATTCAACACAAAAAGAAAGAGTTCATAAAAATGTTGAATTTAATATACGTTAACTCAAAAAAGTCTACACACTTTGTTATAAGTCGGAAATTGATTTCTGAGAATAAATTGTAAACTAGATAAACTCATCTTTAACAAACAAAGTTTGAAAAATGTATTGTAATTATAATTAATATGTTATAAGGCAATACGTCTAGTAAAAATTGCATTTTTATGTACGTTGATTCAAGAAAATATGAAGGAAGTCAAATTTCACAATAGAAGAAGGATGAAAGACCATGCAGAACTAATCCAAATCCTAACAAATTTCATCTATCTTGAATCAAAATAGAAATACAAATTCAACACAAAAAGAAAGAGTTCATAAAAATGTTGAATTTAATATACCTTAACTCAAAAAAGTCTACACACTTTGTTATAAGTCGGAAATTGATTTCTGAGAATAAATTGTAAACTAGATAAACTTATCTTTAACAGAAAAAGTTTGAAAAATGTATTGTAACTACAATTAATATGTTCTAAGGCAATACGTCTAGTAAAAATTGCATTTCTATGTTCGTTGATTCAAGAAAATATGAAGGAAGTCAAATTTCACAATCGAAGAAGGATGAAAGACCATGCAGAACTAATCCAAATCCTAACAAATTTCATCTATTTTGAATCAGATAGAAAGACAAAGCCAATATAAAAATAAAGAGTTCATAAATATGTTGAATTTTATATACGTTAACTCAAAATAGTCTACACACTTCGTTATAAGTCGGAAGTTGAATTCTGAGACTAAATTGTATACTAGATAAATTCATCTTTAACAGAAAAAGTTTGAAAAATATATTGTAATTACAATTAATATGTTCTAAGGTAATACCTCTAATAAAAATTTCATTTCTATGTACGTTGATTCAAGAAAATATCAAGGAAGTCAAATTTCACAATAGAAGAGAGATGAAAGATCATGCAAAACTAATCCAAATCCTAACAAACTTCATCTATCTTGAATAAATAGAAAGACAAAGCCAACATAAAAAGAAAGAGTTCATAAAAATGTTGAATTTTATATACGTTAACTCAAAAAAGTCTACACATTTCGTTATAAGTAGGAAATTGATTTCTGAGACTAAATTGTAAACTAGATAAACTCATCTTTAACAAAAAAAAATTGAAAAATGTGTTTCAACTACAATTAATATGTTCTAAGGCAATACGTCTAGTAAAAATTGCATTTCTATGTTCGTTGATTCAAGAAAATATGAAGGAAGTCAAATTTCACAATAGAAGAAGGATGAAATACCATGCAGAACTAATCCAAATCCTAACAAATTTCATCTATCTTGAATCAAATAGAAAGACAAAGCCAAAACAAAAAGAAAGAGTTCATAAAAATGTTGAATTTTATATACGTTAATTCAAAAAAGTCTACACATTTCGTTATAAGTCGGAAATTGATTTTTGAGACTAAATTGTAAACTAGATAAACTCATCTTTAACAAAAAAAAGTTTGAAAAATGTATTGTAATTACAATTAATATGTTCTAAGGCAATACGTCTAGTAAAAATTGCATTTCTATGTGCGTTGATTCAAGAAAATATGAAAGAAGTCAAATTTCACAATAGAAGAAAGATGAAAGACCATGCAAAACTAATCCAAATCCTAACAAATTTCATCTATCTTGAATCAAATAGAAAGACAAAGTCAACACAAAAAGAAAGAGTTATAAAAATGTTGAATTTTATATACGTTAACTCAAAAAAGTCTACACATTTCGTTATAAGTCGGAAATTGATTTTTGAGACTAAATTGTAAACTAGATAAACTCATCTTTAACAGAAAAAGTTTGAAAAATGTATTGTAATTACAATTAATATGTTCTATGGCAATTCGTCTAGTAAAAATTGCATTTCTATGTGCATTGATTCAAGAAAATATGTAGGAAGTCAAATTTCACAATAGAAGAAGGATGAAAGACCATGCAGAACTAATCCAAATCCTAACAAATTTCATCTATCTTGAATCAAATAAACAGACAAAGCCATCACAAAAGGAAAGAGTTCATAAAAATGTTGAATTTTTTATACCTTAACTCAAAAAATTCTACACATTTGGTTATGAAATTGATTTCTCAGACTAAATTTTAAACTAGATAAACTCATCTTTAATAGAAAAAGTTTGAAAAATGTATTGTAATTACAATTAATATGTTCTAAGGCAATACGTCTAGTAAAAATTGCATTTCTATGTACGTTGATTCAAGAAAATATGAAGGAAGTCAAATTTCACAATAGAAGAAGGATGAAAAACCATGCAGAACTAATCCAAATCCTAACAAATTTTATCTATCTTGAATCAAATAGAAAGACAAAGCCAACACAAAAAGAAAGAGTTCATAAAAATGTTGAATTTTATATACGTTAACTCAAAAAAGTCTACACATTTCGTTATAAGCCGGAAATTGATTTCTGAGACTAAATTGTAAACTAGATAAACTCATCTTGAACAGAAAAAATTTGAAAAATGTATTGCAATTACAATTAATATGTTCTAAGGCAATACGTCTAGTAAAAATTGCATTTCTATGTACGTTGATTCAAGAAAATATGAAGGAAGTCAAATTTCACAATAGAAGAAGGATGACAAACCATGCTGAACTAATCCAAATTTTAACAAATTTCATCTATATTGAATCAAATAGAAATACAAAGCCAACACAAAAAGAAAGAGTTCATAAAAATGTTGAATTTTATTTACGTTAACTCAAAAAAGTCTCCACAATTCGTTATAAGTCGGAAATTGATTTCTGACACTAAATTGTAAACTAGATAAACTCATCTTGAAGTGAAAAAGTTTGAAAAATGTATTGTAATTACAATTAATATGTTCAAAGGCAATACGTCTTGTAAAAATTGCATTTCTATGTACGTTGATTTAAGAAAATATGAAGGAAGTAAAATTTCACAATAGAAGAAGGATGAAAGACCATGCAGAACTAATCCAAATCCTAAAAAAATTTCATCTATCTTGAATCAAATAGAAAGACAAAGGCAACACAAAAAGAAAGAGTTCATAAAAATGTTGAATTTAATATACGTTAACTCAAAAAAGTCTACACACTTCGTTATAAGTCGGAAATTGATTTCTGCGACTAAATTGTAAACTAGATAAACTCATCTTTAACTGAAAAAGTTTGAAAAATGTATTGTAATCACAAGTAATATGTTCTAAGACATTACGTCTACTAAAAATTGCATTTCTATGTACGTTGATTCAAGAAAATATGAAGGAAGTCAAATTTCACAATAGAAGAAGGATGAAAGACCATGCAGAACTAATCCAAATCCTAACAAATTTCATCTATCTTGAATCAAAATAGAAATACAAATTCAACACAAAAAGAAAGAGTTCATAAAAATGTTGAATTTAATATACCTTAACTCAAAAAAGTCTACACACTTTGTTATAAGTCGGAAATTGATTTCTGAGAATAAATTGTAAACTAGATAAACTCATCTTTAACTGAAAAAGTTTGAAAAATGTATTGTAATCACAAATAATATGTTCTAAGGCATTACGTCTACTAAAAATTGCATTTTTATGTACATTGATTCAAGAAAATATGAAGGAAGTCAAATTTCACAATAGAAGGAGGATGAAAGACCATGCAGAACTAATCCAAATCCTAACAAATTTCATCTATCTTGAATCAAATAGAAAGACAAAGCCAACACAAAAAGAAAGAGTTCATAAAAATGTTGAATTTTATATACGTTAACTCAAAAGAGTCTACACATTTCGTTATAAGTCGGAAATTGATTTCTGAGACTAAATTGTAAACTAGATAAACTCATCTTTAACAAAAAAAATTTGAAAAATGTATTTTAACTACAATTAATATGTTCTAAGGCAGTACGTCTAGTAAAAATAGCATTTCTATGTGCGTTGATTCAAGAAAATATAAAGGAAGTCAAATTTCACAATATAAGAAGGATGACAGACCATGCAGAACTAATCCAAATCCTAACAAATTTCATCTATCTTGAATCATATAGAAAGACAAAGCCAACACAAAAAGAAAGAGTTCATAAAAATGTTGAATTTTATATACGTTAACTCAAAAAAGTCTACACATTTCGTTATAAGTCGGAAATTGATTTCTGAGACTAAATTGTAAACTAGACAAACTCATCTTTAACAGAAAAAGTTTTAAAAATGTATTGTAATTACAATTAATATGTTCTAAGGCAATACGTCTATTAAAAATTGCATTTCTATGTACGTTGATTCAAGAAAATATGAAGGAAGTCTAATTTCACAATAGAAGATGAAAGACCATGCAGAACTAATCCAAATCCTAACAAATTTTATCTATCTTGAATCAAATAGAAAGACAAAGCCAACACAAAAAGAAAGAGTTCATAAAAATGTTGAATTTTATATACGTTAACTCAAAAAAGTCTACACATTTCGTTATAAGTCGGAAATTGATTTCTGAGACTAAATTGTAAACTAGATAACACTCATCTTTAACAGAAAAAGTTTGAAAAATGTATTGTAATTACAATTAATATGTTCTAAGGCAATACGTCTTGTAAAAATTGCATTACTATGTACGTTGATTCAAGAAAATATGAAGGAAGTCAAATTTCACAATAGAAGAAGGATGAAAGACCACGTAGAACTAATCCCAATCCTAACAAATTTCTTCTATCTTGAATCAAATAAAAAGACAAATCCAACACAAAAAGAAAGAGTTCATAAAAATGTTGAATTTAATATACGTTAACTCAAAAAAGTCTACACACTTCGTTATAAGTCGGAAATTGATTTCTGAGACTAAATTGTAAACTAGATAAGCTCATCTTTAACAGAAAAAGTTTGAAAAATGTATTGTAATTATAATCAATATGTTCTAAGGCAATACGTCTAGTAAAAATTGCATTTCTATGTACGTTGATTCAAGAAAATATGAAGGAAGTCAAATTTCACAATAGAAGAAGAATGAAAGACCATGCAGAACTAATCCAAATCCTAACAAATTTCATCTATCTTGAATCAAATCCAACACAAATCCAACACAAAAAGAAAGAGTTCATAAAAATATTGAATTTAATATAGGTTAACTCGAAAAAGTCTACACACTTCGTTATAAGTCGGAAATTGATTTCTGAGACTAAATTGTAAACTAGATAAACTCATCTTTAACAGAAAAAGTTTGACAAAATGTACTGTAATTACAATCAATATGTTCTAAGGAAATACGTCTAGTAAAAATTGCATTTCTATTTACGTTGATTCAAGAAAATATGAAGCAAGTCAAATTTCACAATAGAAGAACGATGAAAGACCATGTAGAACTAATAGAAATCCTAACAAATTTCATCTATCTTGAATCAAATAGAAAGACAAAGGCAACACAAAAAGAAAGAGTTCATAAAAATGTTGAATTTTATATACGTTAACTCAAAAAAGTCTACACATTTCGTTATAAGTCGGAAATTGATTTCTGAGACTAAATTGTAAACTAGATATACTCATCTTTAAAAGAAAAAGTTTGAAAAATGTATTGTACTTACAATTAATATGTTCTAAGGCAATGCGTCTAGTAAAAATTGCATTTCTATGTACGTTGATTCAAGAAAATATGAAGCAAGTCAAATTTCACAATAGAAGAAGGATGAAAGACCATGCATCACTAATCCAAATCCTAACAAATTTCATCTATCTTGAATCAAATAGAAAGACAAAGCCAACACAAAAAGAAAGAGTTCATAAAAATGTTGAATTTTATATACGTTAACTCAAAAAAGTCTACACATTTCGTTATAAGTCGGAAATTGATTTTTGAGACTAAATTGTAAACTAGATAAACTCATCTTTAACAGAAAAAGTTTGAAAAATGTATTGTAATGACAATTAATATGTTCTAAGGCAATACGTCTATTAAAAATTGCATTTCTATGTGCATTGATTCAAGAAAATATGTAGGAAGTCAAATTTCACAATAGAAGAAGGATGAAAGACCATGCAGAATTAATCCAAATCCTAACAAATTTCATCGATCTTGAATCAAATAGAAAGACAAAGCCAACACAATAAGAAAGAGTTCATAAAAATGTTGAATTTTATATACGTTAACTCAAAAAAGTCTATACATTTCGTTATAAGTCGGAAATTGATTTCTGAGACTAAATTGTAAACTAGATAAACTCATCTTTAACAGTAAAAGTTTGAAAAATGTATTGTAATTACAATTAATATGTTCTAAGGCAATACGTCTAGTAAAAATTGCATTTCTATGTACGTTGATTCAAGAAAATATGAAGGAAGTCAAAATTCACAATAGAAGAAAGATGAAAGACCATGCAGAACTAATCCAAATCATAACAAATTTCATCTATCTTGAATCAAATAGAAAGACAAAGCCAACATAAAAAGAAAGAGTTCATAAGAATGTTGAATTTTATATACGTTAACTCAAAAAAGTCTACACATTTCGTTATAAGTCGGAAATTGATTTCTGAGACTAAATTGTAAACTAGATAAACTCATCTTTAACAGAAAAAGTTATGAAAAATGTATTGTAATTACAATTAATATGTTCTAAGGCATTCCGTCTAGTAAAAATTGCATTTCTATGTACGTTGATTCATTAATTACTGAAGTCCTAGGCTCAAGACCACCCTTTTCTCATCAAGTCGAAGGATAAAATTGAAATCTCCCATGACAAGCCACGAGATCGACGTATCATGGCTATTAAGTTGCTGCCAAAGCCTTCGCCTAGTAACCTGAATATAACTAGCATGAACAAACGAGATATGAACTCCATCAACCTCAACTGTTATGGCCTGTTTGCTCCTATTAATAACCGAGGGAACAATACCATTTAAGTAGCAAATCCACATATTAGCAATACTAGAAGCAGTTGCATTATGAATAACATGTGGATAAAAACCTTCCAACTGAAGTCTATTACCAAAACCAACTGAGCAATGAACTTTTGGTTCCGCAAGACAAAAAATATCCGGCTTGAACTCCCTAATTAACTATCTAAGTTTACATTGAGCTGCATCACGAGCAACTCCATTTATGTTCCAAAAGAGAACCCGCATAATTAAACTTTGGGGGTTTGAGTTTTAGATAGCTTTACTTGATGAGAAGTATTTGAGGAGGATTTTAGTCTTGGTGAAGAACCCTTTCGAGCACGAACTCCCAATTCAGATTTTAGTCTTGCTTGAAGAGCTATCAACTGCTGCTGCTTAGCACGTTTAGCTACTTCATCAACCTTATTAATCTCCAAAAAAGGGTTATTCAAAGTCTCACCAACTGATCCCAGAATATTGAATTTGTTATGAGAGATATATTCCGAACTTTCTTCAAGAGCATCACACACCTGTGTAGACAAAGATAAAACAGGAATCCTACCAGGATGTTCTTGCCAATTCAACATTCCCAACTGGCTTAGTATTGAAGGCAACAGTACTCAACGACTTTGCCATGTTAACTAAAACTGAATGCGCAAGCTTAGCTTGTTTGGCTCTCTCAAACTCAGTTGTATCCCTGCGCAAAACAGCTTCGTAATTCACGAGTTCATCTTGTAACTGTTGTTCCAACTCAACAATGTCTTCAATGCTCATAGTAGCAGGCTGTACGTTGTTATCAATTGTTCCCTTTCGATTTTTTTTACCATTCTTTTTTTGACCTGCAACTTGCCATGCTGTATTAGTGTCACCCTGGTGGATAACTAGAGCATTAGATTGCTGCGACGTACTGGCAGTGGTGTGTGGCATATTAACTACAGTAACATGCTTCTTTCTGCACTCTGAGTCTAGGTGACCAACTATTTGGCACTTGGAACAGTATTTCGGCGTTTTCAAGATTTCAAATGGTTGCAAAAAATTGTGCCCACCAGCTTCAACATAAACATAATCTGTATTAAGCTTTTCAAAATCAATATCGATCAGGACTGAGGCGTAATGCCCATACTCATGGTTTAGGGTTCGCTTATCAACCACAATAGGAGTTACAAGAGATTTGCCCAAAGCTAACAGCGTCTTCTCCACCCACATTTCAACCAGAAGACCTGGAAACTTGACCCAGACGGTAGAGTGAGAGGTATATTGTTTATCAGCATCGAACCTTAGATACCATTCGATCAGACGTAAAGGTTGCTCGTTCACAATCCATGGATCCTTGTTACGCTCACGATAAACTTTTTCTTTGTGTTCCTGTGTTAACAACTTGATGATGAAGAATCCCCGGTTCATGGGGATGAACTGCACCTTAGCCTCTCCAAGCTTCCATTGTTTTTCCAAGTTAATCTTAACATCATTGAGTTTGATACCCTTGAGATCCAGCCTCCCAATGAGACTGAAGCACCATATTTGACAACCCTCTTCATAATAATCTTGCGGAATAACCACAGCTGGTTTTCCATCTTTGATAGTAGGGTTTGGTAGAGTAGTAATGTCGATAGCAGTAGAAACATGTTTTTTTTTTGTTTTTTCCCATAACAAGTTCAGCAAACATTAGCTTTTGATGACTAGACTCACCAACCGATTGTTCCCCCATCTCTGATCACCAAAGAGATGATCCAAGATGAAGCGCGGAAAAAAGTTTTTGAAAAAAATTTGAAAACCCTAAAATCGCCAGAGCAAAATTAGGAGAGAGAAAAATTTGCTTGCTTGGTCTTTTGTTTTCTAAGGAAATACGTCCAGTAAAAATTGCATTTCTATGTACGTTGATTCAAGAAAATATAAAGAAAATCAAATTTCACAATAGAAGAAGGATGAAAGACCAAGTAGAACTAATCCAAATCCTAATTAATTTCATCAATCTTGAATCAAATAGAAAGACAAAGCTAACACAAAAAGAAAGAGTTCATGAAAATGTTGAATTTTATATAAGTTAACTCAAAAATCTCTACACACTTTGTTATAAGTCGGAAATTGATTTCTGAGACTAAATTGTAAACTAGATAAACTCACCTTTAACAGAAAAGGTTTGAAAACAAGGTCCTTGTTCGTTCAGACTCGGTTGGTGCTATTACAGCACTGACAACTTCGAACGTTCCTTGGTTTGTTAAACACAGGTGGAGTTTGATTCAAAGTAGATATGTTTCCATTCGTTTTGTGCACACCTATCGTGAGACTAACTTCACGGAAGACAACATGGCAAAGAGGGGTTGTTCTCTAAGAAATGGTGAAGGTTTAAACTATGATTAAAGACCATATTTTCTTCATTCGTTAGAATATCCAAATGTTTCATATTTTAGATTTCAGTAGTTTGTAAGTTTTTGGGGTCTTCGGACCTCTTTTCTTGTAAACCCTTTGTACATATTGGCTATTCATCAATACAATTTGGACTTACCACAAAAAAAAAAAAAGTTTGAAAAATGTATTGTAATCACAATTAATATGTTCTGAGGCAATACGTCTAGTAAAAACTGCATTTCTATGTACGTTGATTCAAGAAAATATGAAGGAAGTCAAATTTCACAATAGAAGAAGGATGAAAGACCAAGCAGAACTAATCCAAATCCTAACAAATTTCATCTATATTGAATCAGATAGAAAGACAAAGCCAACACAAAAGGAAAGAGTTCATAAAAATGTTGAATTTTATATACCTTAACTCAAAAAAGTCTACACACTTCGTTATAAGTCGTAAATTGATTTCTGAGACTACATTGTAAACTAGATAAACTCATCTTTAACAGAAAAAGTTTGAAAAATGTATTGTATTCACAATTAATATGTTTTAAGGAAATATGTCTAGTAAAAATTGCATTTCTATGTACATTGATTCAAGAAAATATGAAGGAAGTCAAATTTCACAATAGAAGAAGGATGAAAGACCAAGCAGAACTAATCCAAATCCTAACAAATTTCATCTATCTTGAATCAGATAGAAAGCAAAGACAACACAAAAGGAAAGAGTTCATAAAAATGTTGAATTTTATATACGTTAACTCAAAAAAGTCTACACACTTCGTTATAAGTCGTAAATTGATTTCTGAGATAAATTGTAAACTAGATAAACTCATCGTTAACAGAAAAAGTTTGCAAAATGTATTCTAATCACAATTAATATGTTCTAAGGCAATACGTCTAGTGGAAATTGCATTTCTATGTACGTTGATTCAAGAAAATATAAAGGAAGTCCAATTTCATAATAAAAGAAGGATGAAAGACCAAGCATAACTAATCTAATTCCTAACAAATTTCACCTATCTTGAATCAAATAGAAAGACAAAGCCAACACAAAAATAAAGAATTCATAAAAATAAAATTTGATAAGTCAAAAAATTATATTAAATAAAAGAGATATTTACAAATAGAATACAAGAAAAGAGGTCAGAGAAACCCCAAAAACTTATAAACTATTTAAATCTAAAATAAGAAACATGAGGATATTCTATAGAATTAAGAAAATCAGGTCTTCCATCATAGTTTATCCCTTCCCCTTCACCTAGTTGACATCTCTTTTTGTCATAATATCCGCAACAAAATTGGTTTCACGATATGTATGTTTAAAACGGATTGAATCATATAATTGTCGAACATCTTCCCAACGTTGAATAACAAACCAAGGCAGAGCCATGTCTTCCAAAGCATAAATAGCACTAACAGAATCCGACCAAATCAGCACACGTCTAATTCCCCACTTGAAAGCCCATTCCAATCCAACAATAATTCCATATAATTCCGCAAGAAAACTATTTGTAATGCCCAGGCCAATGCTCATTGCTCCAAGAACGTTACACTCTTCATCACGGACTACAACACCTGCTCCAGCTATACCGGCTCCATTACCACGAGTTGTTCCATCACAACATAGCATAATCTCTCCCCTTTTCGTAGGCACCCAGAAAACTTCCACCGGAACTGTATGATTGACTTGTCTATGATGTACCTTAAAAAAATTCAGAATCTGCAACTCCTCAACAAAATTGAACATGAAACTCTTTAATCTCGAAGAATAATCATGAATAAGAGTGAAAATGCGCTTCCTAAAGAAACTCCAGCTGATCATCTTCTTTTCAAAAACAATTTTGTTTCTAATATTCCAAAGTTCAGACCGAGTAACAAGCACAGCAATCAACCATTAGTCTTTAACAATTGGACTTTTTCCTTCGGCAGAGTTGTAAGCAACTATGAAATCTTGGTGAGGCCGTAAACCAAAAATTTCAGCTATCCACGTCCTGGCACTCTGAGCAAAAGTACACGACCAAAGGATATGGTCTAAGGACTCCTCCGCAGACCTGTACAAACAACATCTGTTAGAAAGAGAGATCTTGAAACCGCTTTGGACTTTGTCGAGAGTCGCACATGCTCCCCTCATTATTTTCCATTTTTGTGCCGCAAGCATTGGGTGAACTGCCTTGCGCCAGAGTAAAGCAACTCCAGGAAGAACATGATATTTTTGACGAATAATCTCCCTAGCAGAACTTACAGAGAAAACCCCCTTCAAATCCGGCATCCAAAAAAAAAATCTGGTCCATGACGCAACCTGGGAAGAGTAGCTAGATTAACTCTAGCCCGTAATAAATTGTCACCGTGAGTATTATTGATAAACCAATCCCCATCCAAAATTATTTCACTCACTTTTGCTGACCTATCCAAGTTCTGATCTCTTAAAATATCAGCGATAGAAACGGTACCAACCAGATATCAAAATAAAGAGACATGGATCTCCCATCACTAATCAAAGATTTAGTATTTTGAGCAACCATTCTATCAACCCAACGAACACCAGGCAGAATAGTAGATTTTATTCGATAATCCTTCACTCCACCGTCCCTACAAGTGTATTTAGCTTCTAAGAACCGGGCCCATTTCTTATGTGGTATTTTGATATTCCACCAGAGTTTAGCAACCAAATCCTTATTCATGACACTCAATCTGGTAAGACCAAGTCCCCCTTCAGAAAGAGGAGAACAAAATTTATCAAAACCAACAACAAAATCCCTGGATATTCCGGAATCCCCAGACCAAATAAAATTCCGAATCACCCTTTCACATTGTTGAATGAACTTTAGAGGCCATTTATAAACCGCCATATTATGGATGGAATAACTAGCAATGACAGGACCATCAGGACCTGGAGCACTGTGAGCCCCTAAATCAAAAACAGCCTTTTGAATCTCCTCCACCATAGGCAAACTGTCCATACACTGTTGTTCCTCCAAAGTAATAGACAAATGATCGTAATAAAAAAATCTGATCTTCAACCGGTATTTCCACACCATTAAACTTGTTCTCATAATAAGAAACAACATGTTGGCACAATTGATCCCCATCTGTGATAGTATTACCAGCATCATCCATAAGTTCGGAAATAGTGTTATTACCTCTACGAATGCGAATGCTATTATGCAGAAAACTAGAGTTACTAGCTCCCTCCAAAATCCATTTGTTCCTTGCTTTTTGGCAAAGCATAATATTTTGTTGCTTGGTCAAATAATTATTTTTTCTTTTTTCTCTCTCCTAATTTTGCTCTGGCGATTTTAGGGTTTTGCACTTTTTTTCAAAAAAATTTTCACGCGCTTCATCTTGGATCATCACTTTGGTGATTCAAGATGGGTGATAGTTCTCAAAATACTCAGTTGAGAACTCTCACTTATGCTGATCAAGTTAAGGGAAAACAACAGTTGCCAACAACCTCAATAGACCTAAGTTCGCTACCTATTCCAATTGTGAAAGAAGGGAAACCTGCTGTGGTGCTTCCTGAATCGTTCTATTTGGAAGGATGTGATATTTGAAAATTTAGCCTTATTGGGCATTTAGATTTAAAAGGAGTTAAGGGTTCAGGGTTCAGGGTATGGGTTAAGTTCCCTGGTTTGGAGTACGCGTACTCTTCTTCCTCCCCAAACAGTCCGCGTACGTGAACTATTTTAGGGTTCATGTTTTCTCTCCATTAAAGCTTGTTGATGAAAAATTGTGAAGAGATTCTTCAAGATAAAAAGTCAAGTAAGTAATATCTTGCCCACTCCCTTATTTCCTTTTAGAATCATGAAGAATGTTAAGGGTTCAAAAGGTTTTTCATACAACCTAGGATCTTCATCCTCATCAATTGATCTTCCTGTTGATCAAAATTCTATTAGGATTAGATTTGTGGATGAATCCTGTAGCAAAGTGTTTGTAAAGATTTCTACTTTTGGGTTTATTTTAGAAAATAAATTGGATTTGACAAGTGGGCATAAGGATGATTTAACTTGTTTTGAAAAATTCAAGCTTGGAAACATCTTTGATGGTCTAGGTGAAGGTTTTGACATTCTTACTAGGATCTTCTATGCCAACGTTTATGATGTTGTCCCTGAGGACATGGAATTCAAGACCATGGTTAATAAAGTGAGGATTCTAGTTAATAGAGAATTGATTTTGAAAATTAACGGAATTCCGTTGGGAGATTTTCACCTTCCTAGACCAAGTGATGAACGACCTTCACAAGAAACTATTTCAAAAGAGCTATGTGGAAAGAGTATTGTGTGGAATGGAGGAAAATTTCCTACTAATCAACTAGATTTTCCTTTAAGGTCTTTTGGAAAATTGGGTATTTCTAACCTTTGTCCTTCCACGGTTGAGAACTCTCGTTGGAGTCGTGAGTTTGCGGAATTGGTCTATTACCTTGTGATGGAAACCAAAGGTCTTGACATTTGTGGTTTCATTATTTTTCAAATGTTAGACATGGATTCCGTTGACAAGAAGTTAGGCTATCCATGCTTGATTGAGCGAATTTGTTGCAACTTCTCTATTGAACCCATTGGGAACTCCATTGGAACCCCCCCAAGCTTGTTCGGCCGTGTACTTTCAATCAAATGAAGGAATATGCTTGTAAGAGGCAAAGGTGTAACACAACTAATGGCTCGAGTGATTCTTCTACGAATCTTCTTCGCCAAATTTACAAATGTGTTTGTAAATTGAATACCAAATTAAGTTGTGTTCAAGAACAATTACTTGTGATTGCTACCAAGTATCCCGATATTAAAGAAGACATGGACAAAGTTCGTTCCTCCTTCGTAATCTCCGAAGATGAAGATGATGAGTAGCCTCTTGTGCTTCTTTATATTGGTGATTAGATTATTTTTTTTCTAGAAAGTATTCTTATGAGAATTTATCTATTATGTCTTAGGAAGAATAACTAGAGTTTGGAATAACCATTATTGTGAGTACGCATAGCTATGCCCATCGTTTTGTTTTCATCTTTATTTTTTAGGTTTATTTATTTAAATTCTAAAAATTGATTTGGAAGATGACGATTGTAGTATTAATCTTTATGGTTTTATATATTGCAATATGTTATGGGATATGTGTGTTTGCGTTCGTGAACTATTATTGTCCCATATGATGTCAAAAGTTATCTCTTTTATATGTCGATATGCAAATATTGATTCAAGATCGATGAACTTTGTACAAACAAAAGTTAAGCCTATTATGTCAATTAATGATGGAAGATAGGTTAAAATCTTTTGTTTACAAGGATTATGTCTATTGTATGTCATTGTGCAAATAATGATGAAAATAGAATGAATCCTTGTATATGCCGCAGTATTGATCATTCCCTGATCCATATCTTATGTGTATACTGCAATGCTCCATAAGTTTTTCTTGTGTTGAGCATAAGACGATTGAGTTAATCATTTATTTTATGGTGAACTTAGTCGTAGCTCGGTAAGTTCTTTTATGTCGAGCATTTCCAACTAGATTAATCATAGATTCGTTTGTGGTTATTTTGGTTGTGTATTCTTATTAAATTAATCATGGGTTCTCTTGTGGTTAGTTTAATTGAGTTTCTTGGATACAGAAAATCATTCCTTATGGTTTTTAGTGTCCAATAAAATCCTTCTTTTCTTGTAAAGGTAAGGTCGCTGTTGTTGTTCTCTTGGGAATGACATCAAATGGGGGAGAGTTCTTTTGAACTTGCGCTTAATTTCCATATCTTTGTGGGGAGTGCGGCTGTGGAAGAATTTAGAGGTTATCTTGTATATTTATAAACTCCTTGATGAATGCATTTAGCCTCGGCTTTATGATTGCATCTAAACAAGTTGATATGTATTTTTCTTTGGTCACGAAGCGTCTTCGTGGAAATTTCATTAGGATCCCGTTTTCGTACCTTTGCCAATTTTATTGACAAAAGGGGGAGAATTAATGTGTAGTTCACACTACAAATACATATGATTTACGTGCTTTACGGGTCATTATGTAAGGGGGAGTGGTTTTCATGTCAAGACGAAATTATTGACTAAGGGGGAGTGATACATATCACCATAGTATTGTTGTCGAAGTTGTGATATGAGAACTTTGATGTTGTGTAATAATACTATATGACACTGTACAACAATGATCGAGAGATTTTGTTTTCTCATTGTTATGGCTACGGAACTTCAACAACTATGATGCTGAATTGAACATCTATGGAATCATGGGAGTACTTGGAAAAGACGAAGTTTTTATGTAACGTTGAAGCACCAAAGAGATCAAGCATGTGGACGAGAAGCTACAAAGTTTTATTTATTTTGTAATCTATATGTATTGATAGTTTTGTCATTGTTAGAGCATTGCTCGGTCGAACTCGCATGCGTTGCTATCTCAAGCATGTTTGTCAATATTAGTGATCAAAACTATATTTCTTGATTTCTAGCATACTTATGACTAAGTCTCGGTCTAGGATAGTTGGGAATAGCTGAGCTCCAGACTCAATGGCGATTATCTTTCAAAGACGAAGAACTACTCAAGGAACCAGTGGAACTTCATTCGACCAAAAGGTATGTGGAGACTTGAACTCATATTGTCACTCAAAAGTCTATCTACTCTTGAGACAAAAGTCGTATAAGTATGATAGTTTTCATACATACACATTTGTTATTTCGAGCCGAGTTTACTCGCCTATCTTTTTCTCGAAATACGTGTTGGTAAGCTTTTGCTTTAACCATTTTCATCTTTACCTGTGATGAAAGTCATGATGACGTTTCAATCTTGAAAATAACTTTGATGACGATAGTCGATTCATTATGTCTAACGACTGTAATAACATTATAGAAGAATGTTTCAATGATTGAAATGTGGAGTTGAGAATATTTAACCACCTATGGATGTAAGCACATAGTATGTTCGCATACTTATACGACTTTTGGGATATTATTCATGATGATTTAACCAAGGCCATTATTCATTGTTGGAATGCGGGTAGTATTCCAAATGGTGTTAATTCATCTTTTATCATCTTGCTGGCTAAGGTAAGGGGTGCTATTACTCTTCGAAATTTCAGACCAATTGGTCTTAGTAATTTTTTCTTCAAATTTTTTACTAAGATCCTAGCTACTAGACTTGGTACAGTTTTGGATAAGCTTGTGTCTGAAGAACGGGTAGCCTTCATGAAAGGGAGAAATATTCATGAGAATATTAGTTTGGCGTCGGAGATGGTTAATGAGTTGCATTATAAACGCAAGGATGGAAACATTGTCCTTAAACTTGATATTTCTCAAGCTTTTGACACGGTAAATTGGGATTTTGTGCTTGAAGTTTTCCGTAAGTATGTTTTTTCTGAAAATTGGTGTGCTTGGATTTTTAATATCTTGCAGTCTGCTAGAATTTCTGTTATTTTAAATGGTAGTACGGAAGGTTACTTCAAAATTAACAGAGGTTTGCGTCAAGGTGATCCCCTCTCCCCTTTGATTTTTGTCTTGATTGAGGATGTTCTTAGCAGAAATATTACGAAGCTTTTTCGTGATAAAAAGATGACGTCCATGGTAACTAGAGGTGGTATTTCTCCTACTCACCTTTTCTTTGCTGATGACATAATGATTTTTTGTAAAGGTAATTCCAAAAGTCTTCACAATCTTGTAGACTTGTTGGGAAGATATCAGCGTGCTTCAGGTCAGACTGTTTGTCGTCAAAAGAGTAAGATTTATTACGGTGGTGGTTCTTCGAGTTGGTGTAATTATATTGCATCTTATTTGGGGATGAGTGTAGCTACTTTTCCGGACCGCTATTTGGGAGTTCAAATTATGTCAGGTATTGTTCGATATCGCCATATTAGCAATGTTGTTGAAAAGATTAGAAATCAACTTGCTGGTTGGAGAGGGAGGTTATTATCTTTTCATGATCACATTGTTCTTGTTAAATCAGTTATTGCCAGTTATTACATTCATAATATGGCTATTTATAAGTGGCCTCGTAAGTTTATTCTTCAATGTGAGAGGGCTATCCGTAACTTTATTTGGTCTGGTGATTCGAACATTAATCATGTAGTGGTAGTGGCTTTTGAAAAAATATGTTGCCCTTTTGAGGAGGGGGGTCTCGGACTAACTCGTATGGACACTATGAACAAAGCTCTTATTATGAAACTTTGGTGGAAGATTCGTAATTCTACAAAGAAGTGGGTTCTTTTCCTGAAGGCAAAATTATTTGATCGTAAGGGTTGTATTAAGCATTCGGGGGTTAAATCTTCTATTTTGCTTGGTTTAAGGAGTGTGTATAATTGTGTGGAAAAGAATACTAAGGTCTTAATTGGTAATGGTAGAGATACTTCTCTTTATTATGACATTTGGTTTGATAAGACTAGTATTGTTGAAGTGCTAAATGATTATTCTCTCGATGGAACAGCTAGAGTTAGTGATATTTTAAAGGATGTCCTTTGGGATATTCCTGAAATTCACTTGCAATACTTGATTGCTGCTGGTTTAGAGTTGACTAGGATGCCAATTCCTATGGGTGGATCTGATGTTAGGGTATGAATGCCGGAGTTGAAGGGTGAGTTCAGCGTTAAGTCTGCAACTGAGTTGCTTCGGCAGAAGTATTCTCGGTTAGAAGGTGCGCAACTTCTGTGGAGAAAAGAAGTTCATCCTGTTCTTGCTGCTCAGAACTGGAAATTCTTACGTGGAGCATGTGCTACGTATGACCTTATCAGGCGCAGGTTCAAGATCTCTCTTGCTAACAAATGCTGCCTGTGTGGTGTTCAAGAGGAAACTCTTACTCATGTGTTATATGGGTGTTGCTTTGCTACAAGGGCCTGGAATTGGATGGTTGATGTGTTCAAGTTACAACCTAATGCTAACCTTATTGTTTCTTTTAAAGCAGCAAAAGGAAGGAGTCATATTGTCCGTGACTTGTGGCTTATTGCCAACCTTGTTCTTAGGTCGGAGCTATGGCAGTTGCGGAACAAGGATGTTTTCGAGGATAAAAAGCCTAATTGAAGTATCTTTCATAAGCGCGTTCTGAAGTTGATACAAGATTATTCAATTCAGCTCAAGGGTCATATGAACAATAGTGCTGATGATGTTGTTCTTCGGAACTATTTTAGAGTTCAGCACCGTAGTGTGAAGTGGCATAATCCTGTGGCTTGTTTTTGGTTACCACCTGAGGCTAATGAATTACAAATTTGTTGTGATGGAGCGGCGAGAGGAAACCCAGGCGTTGCGGGTGAAGGTGTAGTAGCTAGGGATGAGCATTGTTCAGTTCTTGGTGCTATGAGTATTGGGCTTGGAGTCACGACGAATTATTTAGCGGAATTGTATGGCATTATTGTTGGTTTGGAGTGGGCTATGCAATGGGGTTTTTCTCGTATTTGTATACGGTCTGATTCTATGGGAGTTGTTGAAGCTTTCAAGAATAATTCCATTCCTTGGTTTGCAAGGAATAGATGGATTATGATCTGTAGACACTATACGTCTATACGTTTCATTCACACATTTAGGGAGGCGAATTTTTCAGCTGATGCAATGGCAAAGCGGGGTTGTTTATTGAGTAATGAAGTGGGAGTACACTACAATGGGAAACCACCTTTCTTAATTTCTGTTGAACATCCTAATGTTGATTATTTTCGGTTCAAATAGTTTCAAGTTTTTGGGGTTGCTGTAACCTCTTTTCTTGTAAACTATTTCTTGTAAATTTTGTTATCTATTAATACAAATTTTTGACTTATCAAAAAAAACATAGTGTGTTCGCACATTAGTGTATAAATCTATGTGTCGGAAACCAAGTGCGTGCATATGTGTGCATGCAGTATTGGTGAAGGAGACAGGTTGGGTACGCGTACTGGCAGAAATTCACGTCCGTGAAATTCTGCTGAGTTTGAAGTTTACGAACTCAAAAACCAGTCACCTTAGGTACGCGTACCCGTACGCGTACTGGCGGAACTTTTTCACCCGAAAAAGTCTGCTGAGTTTGGAAACTAAAACCAACTCAAAATCCGGTAGCTAAGGTACGCATACCTGTACGCGTACCCAAGCTAGTTATTTCTCAAATCGGTAGTTCATGGACTTAAAACAATAAATTATAAGGAATGCAATCTTTGCAAACCGTGGGTACATTGTTCATGAATTGATTCAAATGAATCAAACCGATTTTGTTTCAGTTGTGTCTATGTATAAAGACCTAAGCAATTGAACAACTCTTGAACTAGTTCTTATGAGTCATTTGAACTAGTTACGAGAAAGATGAATACGGTTAATATGAAAGCACTCATATGGCTAACCATTGGTCAACCATTTTTAAACCAACCAATGTACACGTTTAGGTACGGTTACTCAAACCTAAATGAATACATTTCATTTGTGTGTGACAAGCTAAGTTTCGATCTAACGGTTGAAAGATATTAGCTTGGATAAATCAGGTTTTTCATCTAACGATGATTATTGAATGCTTTGTTACTAAGGTAACCTAGATTGCAAACCCTGATTTGAAAACTATATAAGGAGACGTCTAGCAACTGTGCAAAACTAATCCCCGCACCTCCTGTGTGATACTAGTTGGTTTGCTAGACTCGATTCTCCTTTAATCGTAGGTTTCTTCTCGAGACCCTGTCGATTAACGACTGAAAGACTTCATTGGGATTGTGAAGCCAGACGAAACTACTTCTCTTGTAGTTGAGCGATCTGATCTTGCCATTTTCTATCGTACGAGTTAAATTAAATAATTGACTTGAGATTATATCTCGATAGGGCGAGATAAAAGAAATCACAAACATCTTCGTCTCATCGTTTGTGATTCCGCAATATCTAGTTTCGTTACCATACGATTTAGATTATTGTGAGGTGATTGATAATACTCGGCTGTTCTTCAGGAATATAATACCGGTTTATCAATTAGTTCTTGTTCACCTTGATTTCTATCAAAAGACAGAATAAAACTTTTAGGTTTATCTATGGGAGACAAAATTTGTTTGCTAAAGTCTTCGACTTTGGGTCGTAGCAACTCTTGGTTGTGGGTGAGATCAGCTAAGGGAATTAAGTGCGTAGTATCCTGCTGGGATCACAGACTTAAGGAGCGCAACTGTACCTTGAATCAGTGTGATATTGATTAGGGTTCAACTACAGTCCAGATCGAAGTTAGTTTGTAGTAGGCTAGTGTCTGTAGCGGCTTAATACAGTGTGGTGTTCAATCTGGACTAGGTCCCGGGGTTTTTCTGCATTTGTAGTTTCCTCGTTAACAAAATTTCTGGTGCCTGTGTTATTTTTATTCCACATTATATTTTGGTATAGAATTGAAATATCACAGGTTGTGCATTTGTACCGATCAATTGTGAAATCCAACCTTTGGTTGTTGATTGGAAATTGATTGATCCTTGGATATTGGTCTTTGGTACCATCCAAGTTTATTATACTTGTATTTGATAAAGACTCGTAGATTTCAATGTGCTTGAGTAAAATCAAATCAAGAGAGAGATATTAACTCCTCGATATACTTGTCTCTAGATTGAGTCTGACTGTCTAGTTGATTCTCTAGAAAGTATATTGGAGTTAGTCCATACAGATTGCTAATCGAAATATTGGGTGTGGTTGTTATACCCCCGCTTTTTCAATTGGTATCAGAGGAGGCAAACAACATAAAACCTTATAAGTTTGTGTTTGCTCGATCCTCAAAATTCTATCCCTATGGAAAATCGTTTTGGGAGACTTGCTCATAGCATCTGTAACGCACACCAGAGCTCCTTAAAGATTGTTCAAAGATTATTCATTAGACCTACAGGCCCTCATAATAATCACACTCCATCTAGTATGTCGAAAAATCTAGATGTGAGCAAATAATTTAAGGAAAAAATTAAAAAGAATTATCAAAGAAAACATAGTCAGCGCTCAAAGGTATGGACTCTCACAAGAATTACTCTTAATCTCTTTGAGGAATACTACCATAAAGGATCAATTGACAAGGATCTGTTTAGGGCGTTTGAAAATGTTTTGAAATTCTTAGAAAATCTAAATTCCCTGGAAAATTTGAACTTCTCTGATAAAAGTTCTGTGCCTGTCAAATCTTCTGATTATGCACAAACTGTTCCCAACACCAATTCAGGTGGAGTCAATAAGAGTTCATATGTAATTGGCAAAGGAACCATTTATCAGAAAAGGTCAATTCCTGGTCATAAGAAAAGGATCCCAAGTAATTCTAAGTATTATCAGTATACTTCTGATTCTGGCTACAAATATCAACCGAAAAACTCGCATGAGAAATTCTCCGCAGTTTCCAAACACCTGATTTGAGGTTTAGCTACACCCCATTTGTACATGACTTGAGATGGGGCAAGTAACGGGTTGATTTTGATTTAATTCCTTTTTTAAGCTTTTCAGTAGGTACTTTCCTAAATAATGTATGTACCTTCAAAAAACCTACTTACCTTTAGTGGGTCGCGGTTCATGTACGGGTCCAAGCCCATGAGTGGGTATAAAAGAAGTTTGGAGTACGCGTACTCTTCTTCCTCCCCTAACAGTCCGTGTACGTGAACTATTCTAGGGTTCATGTTTTCTCTCCATTAAAGCTTGTTGAAGAACAATTGTGAAGAGATTCTTCAAGATAAAAAGTCAAGTAAGTAATCTCTTGCCCACTCCCTTATTTCCTTCTAGAATCATGAAGAATGTTAAGGGTTCAAAAGGTTTTTCATACAACCTAGGATCTTCATCCTCATCAATTGATCTTCCTGTTGATCAGAATTCTATTAGGATTAGATTTGTGGATGAGTCCTGTAGCAAAGTATTTCAAAAGATTTCTACTTCTGGGTTTATTTTAGAAAAGAAATTGGATTTGACAAGTGGGCATAAGGATGATTTAACTTTTTTTGAAAAATTCAAGCTTGGAAACATCTTTGATGGTCTTGGTGAAGGTTTTGACACTCTTACTAGGATCTTCTATGCCAACATTTATGATGTTGTCCCTGAGGACATGGAATTCAAGACCATGGTTAATAGAGTGAGGATTCTAGTTAATAGAGAATTGATTTCGAAAATTACCGGAATTCCGTTGGGATATTTTTGCCTTCCTAGACCAAGTGATGAACGACCTTCACAAGAAACTATTTCAAAAGAGCTGTGTGGAAAGAGTGTGGTGTGGAATGGAGGAAAATTTCATACTAATCAACTACATTTTCCTTTAAGGTTTTTTGGAAAATTGGGTATTTCTAACCTTTGTCCTTCCACGGTTGAGAACTCTCGTTGGAGTCGTGAGTTTGCGGAATTGGTATTACCTTGTGATGGAAACCAAAGGTCTTGACATTGGTGGTTTCATTATTTTTCAAATGTCAGACATGACTTCCGTTGATAAGAAGTTACGCTATCCATGCTTGATTGAGCGAATTTGACGCAACTTCTCCATTGAACCCATTTGGAACTCCATTGGAACCCAAGCTTGTTCGGCCGTGTACTTTCAATCGAATGAAGGAATATGCTTGTAAGAGGCAAAGGTGTGACACAACTAATGGCTCGAGTGATTCTTCTACGAAGCTTCTTCGCCAAATTTACAAATGTGTTTGTAAATTGAATACCAAAGTAAGTTTTGTTCAAGAACAATTACTTGTGATTGCTACCAAGTATCCCGATTTTAAAGAAGACGTGGACAAAGTTCGTTCCTCCTTCGTAATCTCCGAAGATGAAGATGATGGTAGCCTCTTGTGCTTCTTTATATTGGTGATTAGATTATTTTTGTCTAGAACACATAGCCATGCCCATCGTTTTGTTTTCATCTTTATTTTTTAGGTTTATTTATTTAAATTCTAAAAATTGATTTGGAAGATGATGATTGTAGTATTTATCTTTATGGTTTTATATACTGCAATATGTTATAGGATATGTGTGTTTGTGTCCGTGAACTATTACTGTCCCATATGATGTCAAAAGTTATCTCCTTTATACGTCTATATGCAAGTATTGATACAAGATCGATGAAATTTTGACAAACAAAAGTTAAGCCTATTATGTCAATTATTGATGGAAGATTGGTTAAAATATTTTGTTTACAAGGATTATTTCTATTGTATGTCATTGTGCAAATAATGATGAAAATAGAATCAATCCTTGTATATACCGCAATATTGATCATTCCCTGATCCATATCTTATGTGTATACTGCAATGCTCCATAAGTTTTTCTTGTGTTGAGCATAAGACGATTGAGTTAATCATTTCTTTTATGGTGAACTTAGTCGTAGCTCGGTAAGTTCTCTTATGTCGAGCTTTTTTTTTTTGATAAGTCAAAAATTTGTATTAATAGGTAACAAAATTTACAAGAAATAGTTTACAAGAAAAGAGGTTACAACAACCCCAAAAACTTGAAACTATTTGAGCCGAAAATAATCAACATTAGGATGTTCAACAGAAATTAAGAAAGGTGGTTTCCCATTATAGTGTACTCCCACTTCATTACTCAATAAACAACCCCGCTTTGCCAGTGCATCAGCTGAAAAATTCGCCTCCCTAAAAGTGTGAATGAAACGTATAGACGTATAGTGTCTACAGATCATAATCCATCTATTCCTCGCAAACCAAGGAATTGAATTATTATTGAAAGCTTCAACAACTCCCATAGAATCAGACCGTATACAAATACGAGAAAAACCCCATTGCATAGCCCACTCCAAACCAACAATAATGCCATACAATTCCGCTAAATAATTCGTCGTGACTCCTAGCCCAATACTCGTAGCACCAAGAACTGAACAATACTCATCCCTAGCTACTACACCTGCACCCGCAACGCCTGGGTTACCTCTCGCCGCTCCATCACAACAAATTTTTAATTCATTAGCCTCAGGCGGTAGCCAATAACAAGCCACAGGTTGATGCCACTTCACGCTACGGTGCTGAACTCGAAAATAGTTCAGAAGAACAACATCATCAGCACTATTTTTCATATGACTCTTGAGTCGAATTGAATAATCTTGAATCAACTTTAGAACGCGCTTATGAAAGATACTCCAATTAGGATTTTTATCCTCGAAAACCGCCTTGTTCCGCAACTGCCATAGCTCCGACCTAAGAACAAGGTTGGCAATAAGCCACAAATCACGAACAATATGACTCCTACCATTTGCTGCTTTAAAAGAAACAATAAGGTTAGCATTAGGTTGTAAATTGAACACATCAGCTAGCCAATTCCAGGCCCTTGTAGCAAAGCAACACTCATATAAAACATGAGTAAGAGTTTCCTCTTGAACACCACACATGCAGCATTTTTTAGCAAGAGAGATATTGAACCTGCGCCTGATAAGGTCATACGTAGAACATGCTCCACACAAGAATTTCCAGTTCTGAGCAGCAAGAACAGGATGAACTTCTTTTCTCCACAGAAAATGCGTACCTTCTAGACGAGAATACTTCTGCCGAATCAACTCAGTTGCAGACTTAACGCTGAACTCACCCTTCAACTCCGGCATCCATACCCTAACATCAGCTCCACCCATAGGAATTGGCAGCCTATTCAACTCCAGACCAGCAGCCATCAAGTATTGCAGGTGAATTTCAGGAATATCCCAAAGGCCATCCTTTAAAATATCACTAACTCTAGCTGTTGCATCTAGAGAATAATCATTTATCATTTCAGCAATACTAGTCTTATCAAACCAAAAGTCATAATAAAGAGAAGTATCTCTACCATCACCAATTAAGACCTTAGTATTCTTTTCCACACAATTATACACACTCCTTAAACCAAGCAAAATAGAAGATTTAACCCCCGAATGCTTAATACAACCCTTACGATCAAATAATTTTGCCTTCAGGAAAAGAACCCACTTCTTTGTAGAATTACGAATCTTCCACCAAAGTTTCATAATAAGGGCTTTGTTCATAGTGGCCATACGAGTTAGTCCGAGACCCCCCTCCTCAAAATGGCAACAGATTTTATCAAAAGCCACTACCACAAGATTAATGTTCGAATCACCAGACCAAATAAAGTTACGGATAGCCCTCTCACATTGAAGAATAAACTTACGAGGCCACTTATAAATATCCATATTATGAATGTAATAACTGGCAATGACTGATTTAACAAGAACGATGCGATCATGAAAAGATAATAACCTCCCTCTCTAACCAGCAAGCTGATTTTTAATCTTTTCAACAACATTGCTAATATGGCGATATCGAACAATACCTAGCATAATTTGAACTCCCAAATAGCGGTCCGGAAAAGTAGCTACACTCATCCCCAAATAAGATGCAATATAATTACACCAACTCGAAGAACCACCACCATAATAAATCTTACTCTTTTATCGACAAACAGTCTGACCTGAAGCACGCTGATATCTTCCCAACAAGTATACAAGATTATGAAGACTTTTGGAATTACCTTTACAAAAAATCATTATGTCATCAGCAAAGAAAAGGTGAGTAGGAGAAATACCACCTCTAGTTACCATGGGCGTCATCTTTTTATCACGAAAAAGCTTCGTAATATTTCTGCTAAGAACATCCTCAATCAAGACAAAAATCAAAGGGGAGAGGGGATCACCTTGACGCAAACCTCTGTTAATTTTGAAGTAACCTTCCGGACTGCCATTCAAAATGACAGAAATTCTATCAGACTGCAAGATATTAAAAATCCAAGCACACCAATTTTCAGAAAAACCATACTTACGGAAAACTTCAAGCACAAAATCCCAATTTACCGTGTCAAAAGCTTGAGAAATATCAAGTTTAAGGCCAATGTTGCCATCCTTGCGTTTATAATGCAACTCATTAACCATCTCCGACGCCAAGCTAATATTCTCATGAATATTTCTCTCTTTCATGAAGGCAACCTGCTCTTCAGACACAAGCTTATCCAAAACTGTACCAAGTCTAGTAGCTAGGATCTTAATAAAAATTTTGAAGAAAAAATTACTAAGACCAATTGGTCTGAAATTTCGATGAGTATTAACACCCCTTACCTTAGCCAGCAAGATGATAAAAGATGAATTAACACCATTTGGAATACTACCCGCATTCCAACAATGAATAATGGCCTTGGTTAAATCATCATGAATAATATCCCAACAATAACGATAGAAACAACCAGAGAAACCATCCGGCCCTCTCTTATGTCGAGCATTTCCAACTAGATTAATAATAGATTCGTTTGTGGTTATTTTGATTGTGTATTCCGATTAAATTAATCATGGGTTCTCTTGTGGTTAGTTATATTGAGTTTTTTGGATATAGAAAATCATTCCTTATGGTTTTTAGTGTCCAATAAAATCCTTCTTTTCTTGTAAAAGTAAGGTCTCTTGTTGTTCTCTTGGGAATGACATCAAATGGGGGAGTGTTATTTTGAACTTGCGCTTAATTTCCATATCTTTGTGGGGAGTGCAGCTGTGGAATAATTTAGGGGTTATCTTGTATCTCTATAAACTCATTGATGAATGCATTTAGTCTCGGCTTTATGATTGCATCTAAACAAGTTGATATGTACTTTTCTTTGGTCACGAAGCGTCTTCGTGGAAATTTCATTAGGATCCCATTTTCGTACCGTTGCCAATTTTATTGACAAAAAGGGGGAGAATTAATGTGTAGTTCATACTATAAATACATATGATTTACGTGCTTTACGGGTCATTATGTAAGGGAGAGTGGTTTTCATTTTGAGACGAAAGTATTGACTAAGGGGGAGTGATACATATCACCATAGTATTGTTGTCGAAGTTGTGATATGAGAACTTTGATGTTGTGTGATAATACTATGACACTGTATAACAATGATTGAGAGCTTTTGTTTTCTCATTGTTATGGCTACGGAACTTCAACAACTATGATGCTGAATTGAAAATCTATGGAATCATGGGAGTACTTGGAAAAGACGAAGTTTTCAAGTAACATTGAAGCACCATGTAGATCAAGCATGTGGACGAGAAACTACAAGGTTTTATTTATTTTATAATCCATATGTATTGATATTTTTTGTCATTGTTAGAGCATTGCTCGGTCGAACTCGCATGCGTTGCTATCTCAAGCATGTTTGTCAATATTAGTGATCAAATTTTACCTATATATATATATATTAGTAATCAAAACTATACGTCTTGATTTCTAGCATACTTATGACTAAGTCTCGGTCTAGGATAGTTAGGAATAGTTGAGCTCCAGACTCCATGGCGATTATCTTGTAAAGACGAAGAACTACTCAAGGAGCCATTGGAACTTCATCCGACCAAAAGGTATGTGGAGACTTGAACTCATCTTGTCACTCAAAAGTATATCTACTCTATCTTCTACTCTTGAGACAAAAGTCGTATAAGTATGATAGTTTTCCTACATACACATTTGTTATTCCGGGCCGAGTTTACTCGCCTATCTTTTTCTCGAAATACGCGTTGGTAAGCTTTTGATTTAACCATTTTCATCTGTACCCGTGATGAAAGTCATGATGACGTTTTGATCTTGAAAATAGCTTTGATGACGATAGTCGATTCTTTATGTCTAACGATTGTTAAAAACATTATAGAAGAATGTTTCAATGATTGAAATGTAGAGTTGATAATATGTAACCACCTATGGATGTAAGCATATAGTGTGTTCGCACACTAATGTATAAATCCATGTTCCGGAAACCAAATGTGTGCATATGTGTGCATGCGGTATTGGTGAAGGAGACAGGTTGGGTACGCGTACCCGTACGCGTACTGGCGGAAATTCACGTCCATGAAATTCTGCTGAGTTTGAAGTTTACGAACTCAAAAACCAGTCACCTTAGGTACGGGTACTGGCGGAACTTTTTCACCCGAAAAATTCTGATGAGTTTGGAAACTAAAACCAACTCAAAATCCGGTAGCTAAGGTATGCATACCCGTACGCGTACCCAAGCTAGTTATTTCTCGAATCGGTAGTTCATGGACTTAAAACAATAAATTATAAGGAATGCAATCTTTGCAAACCGTGGGTATATTGTTCATGAATTGATTCAAATGAATCAAACCGATTTTGTTTCAATTGTGTCTGTGTATAAAGACCTAAGCAATTGAACAACTCTTGAACTAGTTCCTATGAGTCATTTGAACTAGTTATGAGAAAGATGAATATGGTTAATATGAAAGCACTCATATGGCTAACAATTGGTCAACCATTTGTGAACCAATCAATGTACACGTTTAGGTATGGTTACTCAAATCTAAATGAATACATTTCATTTGTTTGTGACAAGATAAGTTTCGATCTAACGGTTAAAAGATATTAGCTTGGATAAATCAGGTTTTTCATCTAACGGTGATTATTGAATGCTTTGTTACCAAGGTAACCTAGATTGCAAACCCTGATTTGAAAACTATATAAGGAGACGTCTAGCAACTGTGCAAAACCAATCCCCACACCTTTTGTGTGATACTAGTTGGTTCGCTAGAGTCGATTCTCCTTTAATCGTAGGTTTCTTCTCGAGACCCTGTCGAATAACGATTGAAAGACTTCATCGGGATTGTGAAGCCAGACGAAACTACTTCTCTTGTAGTTGAGCGATCTGATCTTGCCATTTTCTATCGTACGAGTTTAATTGAATAATTGACTTGAGATTATATCTCCGATAGGGAAAGATAAAAAGAAATCACAAATATCTTCGTATCATCGTTTGTGATTCCGCAATATCTAGTTTCGCTACCATACGATTTAGATTATTCTGAGGTGATTGATAATACTAGGCTGTTCTTCGGGAATATAAGACCGATTTATCAATTAGTTCTTGTTCACCTTGATTTATAAAAAAGAGAGAACAAAACTTTTAGGTTTATCTGTAGAAGACAGATTTATCTATCCTTGCAGACTTTTCTGTGTGATACAGATTTTTTTGATGTATTCTTCGACTTTGGGTCATAGCAACTCTTTGTTGTGGGTGAGATCAGCTAAGGGAATCATGTGCGTATTATCCTGCTGGGATCAGAGACGTAAGGAGCGCAACTGTACCTTGAATCAGTGTGATATTGATTAGGGTTCAACTACAGTCCAGATCGAAGTTAGTTTGTAGTAGGCTAGTGTCTGTAGCGGCTTAATACAGTGTGGTGTTCAATCTGGACTAGGTCCCGGGGTTTTTCTGCATTTGTAGTTTCCTCGTTAACAAAATTTTTGGTGCCTGTGTTATTTTTATTCCACATTATATTTTGGTATAGAATTGAAATATCACAGGTTGTGCATTTGTACCGATCAATTGTGAAATCCAACCTTTGGTTGTTGATTGGAAATTGATTGATCCTTGGATATTGGTCTTTGGTACCATCCAAGTTTATTATACTTGTATTTGATAAAGACTCGTAGATTTCAATGTGCTTGAGTAAAATCAAATCAAGAGAGAGATATTAACTCCTCGATATACTTGTCTCTAGATTGAGTCTGACTGTCTAGGTGATTCTCTAGATAGTATATTGGAGTTAGTCCATACAGATTGCTAATCGAAATATTGGGTGTGGTTTTTATACCCCTACTTTCTCATAGATAAACTCATCTTTAACAGAAAAAGTTTGAAAAATGTATTGTAATCACAATTAATATGTTCTAAGGCAGTACGTCTAGTAAAAATTGCATTTCTATGTACGTTGATTAAAGAATATATGAAGGAAGTCAAATTTCACAATAGAAGAAGGATGAAAGACCAAGCAAAACTAATCCAAATCCTAACAAATTTCATCTATCTTGAATCAAATAGAAAGACAAATCCAACACAAAAAGAAAGAGTTCATAAAATGTTGAGTTTTATATACGTTAACTCGAAAGAGTCTACAAACTTCGGTATAAGTCGGAAATTGATTTCTAAGACTAAATTGTAAACTAGATAAACTCATCTTTAACAGAAAAAGTTTGAAAAATATATTGTAATTATAATTAATATGTTCTAAGGCAATACGTCTAGTAAAAATTGCATTTCTATGTACGTTGATTCAAGAAAATAGGAAGGAAGTCAAATTTCACAATAGAAGAAGGATGAAAGACCAAAA
>NC_039364.1:177259328-177262402 GCF_003573695.1 Papaver somniferum | reverse complement strand
ATATGAAGGAAGTCAAATTTCACAATAGAAGAAGGATGAAAGACCAAGCAAAACTAATCCAAATCCTAACAAATTTCATCTATCTTGAATCAAATAGAAAGACAAAGCCAACACAAAAAGAAAGAGTTCATAAAATGTTGAGTTTTATATACGTTAACTCGAAAGAGTCTACAAACTTCGGTATAAGTCGGAAATTGATTTCTAAGACTAAATTGTAAACTAGATAAACTCATCTTTAACAGAAAAAGTTTGAAAAATATATTGTAATTATAATTAATATGTTCTAAGGCAATACGTCTAGTAAAAATTGCATTTCTATGTACGTTGATTCAAGAAAATAGGAAGGAAGTCAAATTTCACAATAGAAGAAGGATGAAAGACCAAAAAGAACTAATCCAAATCCTAACAAATTTCATCTATCTTAAATCAAATAGAAAGAAAATGCCAACACAAAAAGAAAGAGTTCATAAAAATGTTTAATTTTATATATGTTAACTCAAAAAAGTCTACACACTTCGTTATACATCTGAAATTGATTTCTGAGACTAAATTATAATCTAGATAAACTCATCCTTAACAGAAAAAGTTTGAAAAATGTATTGTAAAAATCACAAATAATATGTTCTAAGGCATTACGTCTAGTAAAAATTGCATTTCTATGTACGTTGATTCAAGAAAATATGAAGGAAGACAAATTTCAGAATAGAAGAAGGATAAAAGCCCAGGCAGAACTAATCCAAATTCCAAAAAATTTCATCTATTTGAATCAAATTGAAAGACAAAGCCAATACAAAAATAAAGAGTTCATAAAAATGTTAAATTTTTTATACGTTAACTCAAAATAGTCTACACTCTTCGTTATAAATCGGAAGTTGATTTCTGAGACTAAATTGTAAACTAGATAAACTCATCTTTAACAGAAAAAGTTTGAAAAGTGTATTGTAATCACAAATAATATGTTCTAAGGCAGTACGTCTAGTAAAAATTGCATTTCTATGTACGTTGATTCAAGAAAATATGAAGGAAGTCAAATTTCACAATAGAAGAAGGATGAAAGACCAGCCAGAACTAATCCAAATTCTAAGAAATTTCATCTATTTGAATCAAATTGAAACACAAAGCCAATGCAAAAATAAAGAGTTCATAAAAATGTTGAATTTTTTATACGTTAACTCAAAAAAGTTTACACTCTTCGTTATAAGTCGGAAGTTGATTTCTGAGACTAAATTGTAAACTAGATAAACTCATCTTTGACAAAAAAAAAATTTGAAAAATGTATTGTAATCACAATTAATGTGTTCTAAGGAAGTACGTCTAGTAAAAATTGCATTTCTATGTACGTTGATTCAAGAAAATATGAAGGAAGTCAAATTTCACAATAGAAGAAGGATGAAAGACCAAGAAGAACTAATCCAAATCCTAACAAATTTCATCTATCTTGAATCAAATAGAAAGAAAAAGCCAACACAAAAAGAAAGATTTCATAAAAATGTTGAATTTTATGTACGTTAACTCAAAAAAGTCTACACACTTAGTTATATATCTGAAATAGATTTCTGAGACTAAATTGTAAACTAGATAAACTCAACTTTAACAGAAAAAGTTTGAAAAATGTATTGTAATCACAAATAATATGTTCTAAGGCATTACGTCTAGTAAAAATTGCATTTCTATGTACGTCGATTCAAGAAAATATGAAGGAAGTCAAATTTCACAATAGAAGAAGGATAAAAGCCCAGGCAGAACTAATCCAAATTCCAACAAATTTCATCTATTTGAATCAAATTGAAAGACAAAGTCAATACAAAAATAAAGAGTTCATAAAAATGTTAGATTTATTATACGTTAACTCAAAAAGTCTACACTCTTCGTTATAACTCGGAAGTTGATTTCTGAGACTAAATTGTAAACTAGATAAACTCATCTTTAACAGAAAAAGTTTGAAAAATGTATTGTTATCACAATTAATATGTTCTATGGCAGTATGTCTAGTAAAAATTGCATTTCTATGTACATTGATTCAAGAATATATGAAGGAAGTCAAATTTCACAATAGAAGAAGGATCAAAGGCCAAGCAGAACTAATCCAAATCCTAACAAATTTCATTTATCTTGAATCAAATAGAAAGACAAAGGCAACACAAAAAGAAAGAGTTCATAAAAATGTTGAATTTTATATACGTTAACTCAAAAAAGTCTAAAAACTTCGGTATAAGTCGGAAATTGATTTCTGAGACTGAATTGTAAACTAGATAAACTCATCTTTAACAGAAAAGTTTGAAAAGTGTATTTTAATCACAAATTATATGTTCTAAGAAATTACGTCTAGTAAAAATTGCATTTCTATGTATGTTAATTCAAGAAAATATGAAGGAAGCCAAATTTCACAATAGAAGAAGGATGAAAGACCAGCCTGAAGTAATCCAACTTGTAACAAATTTCATCTATTTGAATCAAATTGAAATACAAATCCAATACAAAAATAAAGAGTTCATAAAAATGTTGAATTTTTTATACGTTAACTCAAAAAAGTCTACACTCTTTGTTACAAGTCGGAAGTTGATTTCTGAGACTAAATTGTAAACAAGATGAACTCATCTTTAACAGAAAAAGTTTGAAAAATGTATTGTAATCACAATTAATATGTTCTAAGCCATTACGTCTAGTAAAAATTACATTTCTGTGTACGTTGATTCAAGAAAATATGAAGGAAGTCAAATTTCACAATATAAGAAGGATGAAAGACCAGCCAGAACTAATCCAAATTCAAATAAATTTGATCTATTTGAATCAAATTGAAAGACAAAGCCAAGACAAAAATAAAGAGTTCATAAAAATGTTGAATTTAATATACGTTAACTCAAAAAAATCTACACTCTTCGTTATAAGTCGGAAGTTGATTTCTGAGACTAAATTGTGAACTAGATAAACTCATCTTTAACAGAAAAAGTTTGAAATATGTATTGTAATCACAATTAATATGTTCTAAGGAAGTACGTCTAGTAAAAATTGCATTTCTATGTACGTTGATTCAAGAATATATGAAGGAAGTCAAATTTCACTATAGAAGAAGG
>NC_039364.1:177258080-177259004 GCF_003573695.1 Papaver somniferum | reverse complement strand
AAATCATAGTCACCATAAGTCTCTTTGTAATCATCTTCATAATCAGCATAAGTTTCAGCATATCACAATTCTCTTTATTTTCATCTGAAGCATAATTACCACCCGGAACAAGCTTAATAGGAGATTGAGCTTTCTTCTAGTTAACATTCTATCTAGTTGCTCTTTTTTTTTCCTTGAAATAGTCTTGTCTATAAACTGGATCTCTAATAAATTTAGCACACACTTCATCAATTTATCTGATAGTCTTGAAAAATGTATAGCAATCACAAATAATATGTTCTAAGGCATTACATCTAGTGAAAATTGCATTTCTATGTACGTTCATTCAAGAAAATATGAAGGAAGTCAAATTTCACAATATAAGAAGGATGAAAGACCGCCATAACTAATCCAAATTCTAACAAATTTCATCTATTTGAATCAAATTGAAAGACAAAGCCAATACAAAATAGTCTACACTCTTCGTTATAAGTCGGAAGTTGATTTCTGAGACTAAATTGTAAACTAGATAAACTCATTAATAGAAAAAATTTGAAAAATGTATTGTAATCACAATATATATGTTCTAAGGCAGTACGTCTAGTAAAAATTGCATTTCTATGTACGTTGATTCAAGAATATATGAAGGAAGTCAAATTTCACAATAGAAGAAGGACGAAAGACCAAGCAGAACTAATCCAAATCCTAACAAATTTCTCTACCTTGAATCAAATAGAAAGACAAATCCAACATAAAAAGAAAGAGTTCATAAGAATGTTGAATTTTATATACGTTAACTCAAAAAAGTCCACACACTTCGTTATAAGTCGGAAATTGATTACTGAGACTAAATTTTGAACTAGATAAACTCATCTTTAACAGAAAAAGTTTGAAAAATGTATTGTAATCACAATTAATATGTTCTAAGGCAGTACGTCTAGTAAA
>NC_039364.1:177256283-177258070 GCF_003573695.1 Papaver somniferum | reverse complement strand
AATCAGATAGAAAGACAAAGCCAATACAAAAATAAAAAGTTCATAAATATGTTGAATTTTATATGTGTTAACTCAAAATAGTCTACAGACTTCGTTATAAGTCGGAAGCTGATTTCTGAGACTAAATTGTAAACTAGATAAATTCATCTTTAACAGAAAAATTTTGAAAAATATATTTTAATTACAATTAATATGTTCTAAGGTAATACCTCTAATAAAAATTTCATTTCTATGTACGTTGATTCAAGAAAATATCAAGGAAGTCAAATTTCACAATAGAAAAAAGATGAAATATCATGCACAACTAATCCAAATCCTAACAAATTTCATCTATCTTGAATCAGATAGAAAGACAAAGCCAACATAAAAAGAAAGAGTTCATAAAAATGTTGCATTTTATATACGTTAACTCAAAAAAGTCTATACATTTCGTTATAAGTCGGAAATTGATTTCTGAGACTAAATTGTAAACTAGATAAAATCATCTTTAACAGAAAAATTTTGAAAAATTTAATGTAATTACAATTAATATGTTCTAAGGAAATACGTCTAGTAAAAATCTCATTTCTATGTACGTTGATTCAAGAAAATATGAAGGAAGTCAAATTTCACCATAGAAGAAGGATGAAAGACCATCCAGAACTAATCCAAATCCTAACAAATTTCATCTATCTTGAATTAAATAGAAAGACAAAGCCAACACAAAAAGAAAGAGTTCATAAAAATGTTGAATTTAATATACGTTAACTCAAAAAAGTCTACACACTTCGTTATAAGTCGGAAATTGATTTCTGAGACTAAATTGTAAACTAGATAAACTCATCTTTAACAAAAAAAAGTTTAAAAAATGTTTTTTAATTACAATTAATATGTTCTAAGGCAATACGTCTAGTAAAAATTGCATTTCTCTGTACGTTGATTCAAGAAAATATAAAAGAAGTCAAATTTCACAATAGAAGAAAGATAAAAGGCCATGCAAAACTAATCCAAATCCTAAAAAATTTAATCTATCTTGAATCAAATAGAAAGACAAAGCCAACATAAAAAGAAAGAGTTCATAAAAATGTTGAATTTTTTATAAGTTAACTCGAAAAAGTCTACACTGTTCATTATAAGTCGGAAGTTGATTTCTGAGATTAAATTGTAAACTAGATAAACTCATCTTTAACAAAAAAATTTCGAAAAATGTATTGTAATCACAATTAATATGTTCTAAGGCAGTACGTCTAGTAAAAAATGGATTTCTATGTACGTTGATTCAAGAAAATATGAAGGAAGTCAAATTTCACAATAGAAGAAGGATGAAATACCATGCAGAACTAATCCAAATCCTAATATATTTCATCTATCTTGAATCAAATAGAAAGACAAAGCCAACACAAAAAGAAAGAGTTCATAAAAATGTTAAATTTTATATACGTTAACTTAAAAAAGTCTATACACTTCGTTATAAGTCGGAAATTGATTTCTGTGACTAAATTGTAAATTAGATAAACTCATCTTTAACTGAAAAAGTTTGAAAAACGTATTGTAATCACAATTAATATGTTCTAAGGAAATACGTCTAGTAAAAATTGCATTTCTCTGTACGTTGATTCAAGAAAATATGAAGGAAGTGAAATTTCACAATAGAAGAAGGATGAAAGACCATGCAGAACTAATCCAAATCCTAATAAATTTCATCTATCTTGAATTAAATAGAAAGACAAAGCCAACACAAAAAGAAAGAGTTAATAAAAATGTTAAATTTTATATACTTTTTTTTTTGCTAAGTTAAATTTTATATA
>NC_039364.1:177251917-177256067 GCF_003573695.1 Papaver somniferum | reverse complement strand
TACTTTTTTTTTTTGCTAAGTTAAATTTTATATACGTTAACTTAAAAAAGTCTATACACTTCGTTATAAGTAGGAAATTGATTTCTGTGACTAAATTGTAAATTAGATAAACTCATCTTTAACAGAAAAAGTTTGAAAAATGTATTGTAATTACAATTAATATGTTCTATGGAAATACGTCTAGTAAAAATCTCATTTCTATGTACGTTGATTCAAGAAAATATGAAGGAAGTCAAATTTCACCATAGAAGAAGGATGAAATACCATCCAGAACTAATCCAAATCCTAACAAATTTTCTTCTATCTTGAATCAAATAGAAAGACAAAGCCAACACAAAAAGAAAGAGTTCATAAAAATGTTGAATTTCATATACGTTAACTCAAAAAAGTCTACACACTTCGTTATAAGTCGGAAATTGATTTCTGAGACTAAATTGTAAACTAGATAAACTCATCTTTAACAAAAAAAAGTTTGAAAAATGTTTTTTAATTACAATTAATATGTTCTAAGGCAATACGTCTAGTAAAATATGCATTTCTATGTACGTTGATTCAAGAAAATATGAAGGAAGTCAAATTTCACAATAGAAGAAGGATGAAAGACCAGGTAGAAATAATCCAAATCCTAACAAATTTCATCTATCTTGAATCAAATAGAAAGACAAAGCGAACACAAAAATAAAGAGTTCATAAAAATGTTGAATTTAATATACGTTAACTCAAAAAATTCTACACACTTCGTTATAAGTCGGAAATTGATTTCTGAGACTAAATTGTAAACTAGATAAACTCATCTTTAACAGAAAAAGTTTGAAAAATATATTGTAATTACAATTAATATGTTCTAAGGTAATACCTCTAATAAAAATTTCATTTCTATGTACGTTGATTCAAGAAAATATCAAGGAAGTCAAATTTCACAATAAAAGAAGGTTGAAAGACCAAGCAGAACTAATCCAAATCCTAACAAATTTCATCTATCTTGAATCAGATAGAAATACAAAGCCAATACAAAAATAAAGAGTTCATAAATATGTTGAATTTTATATACGTTAACTCAAAATAGTCTACACACTTCGTTATAAGTCGAAAGCTGATTTCTGAGACTAAATTGTAAACTAGATAAAGTCATCTTTAACAGGAAAAGTTTGAAAAATATATTGTAATTACAATTAATATGTTCTAAGGTAATACCTCTAATAAAATTTCATTTCTATGTACGTTGATTCAAGAAAATATCAAGGAAGTCAAATTTCACAATAGAAGAAGGTTGAAAGACCAAGCAGAACTAATCCAAATCCTAACAAATTTCATCTATCTTGAATCAGATAGAAAGACAAAGCCAATACAAAAATAAAAAGTTCATAAATATGTTGAATTTTATATACGTTAACTCAAAATAGTCTACACACTTCGTTATAAGTCGGAAGCTGATTTCTGAGACTAAATTGTAAACTAGATAAATTCATCTTTAACATAAAAAATTTTGAAAAATATATTGTAATTACAATTAATATGTTCTAAGGTAATACCTCTAACAAAAATTTCATTTCTATGTACGTTGATTCAAGAAAATATCAAGGAAGTCAAATTTCACAATAGAAAAAGATGAAAGATCATGCACAACTAATCCAAATCCTAACAAATTTCATCTATCTTGAATCAGATAGAAAGACAAAGCCAACATAAAAAGAAAGAGTTCATAAAAATGTTGAATTTTATATACGGTAACTCAAAATAGTCTACACACTTCGTTATAAGTCGGAAGCTGATTTCTGAGACTAAATTGAAAACTAGATAAATTCATCTTTAACAGAAAAATTTTGAAAAATATATTGTAATTACAATTAATATGTTCTAAGGTAATACCTCTAATAAAAATTTCATTTCTATGTACGTTGATTCAAGAAAATATCAAGGAAGTCAAATTTCACAATAGAAAAAAGATGAAAGATCATGCACAACTAATCCAAATCCTAAAAAATTTCATCTATCTTGAATCAGATAGAAAGACAAATCCAACATAAAAAGAAAGAGTTCATAAAAATGTTGAATTTTATATACGTTAACTCAAAATAGTCTACACACTTCGTTATAAGTCGGAAGCTGATTTCTGAGACTAAATTGTAAACAAGATAAATTCATCTTTAACAGAAAAATTTTGAAAAATATATTGTAATTACAATTAATATGTTCTAAGGTAATACCTCTAATAAAAATTTCATTTCTATGTACGTTGATGCAAGAAAATATCAAGGAAGTCAAATTTCACAATAGAAAAAAGATGAAAGATCATGCACAACTAATCCAAATCCTAACAAATTTCATCTATCTTGAATCAGATAGAAAGACAAAGCCAACATAAAAAGAAAGAGTTCATAAAAATGTTGAATTTTATATACGTTAACTAAAAAAAGTCTATACATTTCGTTATAAGTCGAAATTGATTTCTGAGACTAAATTGTAAACTAGATAAACTCATCTTTAACATAAAAAGTTTTAAAAATGTATTGTAATTACAATTAATATGTTCTAAGGAAATACGTCTAGTAAAAGTCTCATTTCTATGTACGTTGATTCAAAAAAATATGAAGGAAGTCAAATTTCAAAATAGAAGAAAGATAAAAGGCCATGCAGAACTAATCCAAATCCTAACAAATTTCATCTATCTTGAATCAAATAGAAATACAAAGCCAACATAAAAAGAAAGAGTTCATAAAAATGTTGAATTTTATATACGTTAACTCAAAAAAGTCTATACATTTCGTTATAAGTCGAAAATTGATTTCTGAGACTAAATTGTAAACTAGATAAACTCATCTTTAACAGAAAAAGTTTTAAAAATGTATTGTAATTAGAATTAATATGTTCTATGGAAATACGTCTAGTAAAAATCTCATTTCTATGTACGTTGATTCAAGAAAATATGAAGGAAGTCAAATTATACCATAGAAGAAGGATGAAATACCATCCAGAACTAATCCAAATCCTAAAAAATTTTCTTCTATCTTGAATCAAATAGAAAGACAAAGCCAACACAAAAACAAAGAGTTCATAAAAATGTTGAATTTCATATACGTTAACTCAAAAAAGTCTACACACTTCGTTATAAGTCGGAAATTGATTTCTGAGACTAAATTGTAAACTAGATAAACTCATCTTTAACAGAAAAAGTTTTAAAAATGTATTGTAATTAGAATTAATATGTTCTATGGAAATACGTCTAGTAAAAATCTCATTTCTATGTACGTTGATTCAAGAAAATATGAAGGAAGTCAAATTATACCATAGAAGAAGGATGAAATACCATCCAGAACTAATCCAAATCCTAACAAATTTCATCTATCTTGAATCAGATAGAAAGACAAAGCCAATACAAAAATAAAAAGTTCATAAATATGTTGAATTTTATATACGTTAACTCAAAATAGTCTACACACTTCGTTATAAGTCGGAAGCTGATTTCTGAGACTAAATTGTAAACTAGATAAATTCATCTTTAACAGAAAATTTTTGAAAAATATATTGTAATTACAATTAATATGTTCTAAGGTAATACCTCTAACAAAAATGTCATTTCTATGTACGTTGATTCAAGAAAATATCAAGGAAGTCAAATTTCACAATAGAAAAAAGATGAAAGATCATGCACAACTAATCCAAATCCTAACAAATTTCATCTATCTTGAATCAGATAGAAAGACAAAGCCAACATAAAAATAAAGAGTTCATAAAAATGTTGAATTTTATATACGTTAACTCAAAATAGTCTACACACTTCGTTATAAGTTGGAAGATGATTTCTGAGACTAAATTGTAAACTAGATAAATTCATCTTTAACAGAAAAATTTCACAATAGAAGAAGGATGAAATACCATGCAGAACTAATCCAAATCCTAATAAATTTCATCTATCTTGAATCAAATAGAAAGACAAAGCCAACACAAAAAGAAAGAGTTCATAAAAATGTTAAATTTTATATACGTTAACTTAAAAAAGTCTATACACTTCGTTATAAGTCGGAAATTGATTTCTGTGACTAAATTGTAAATTAGATAAACTCATCTTTAACAGAAAAAGTTTGAAAAACGTATTGTAATCACAATTAATATGTTCTAAGGCAATACGTCTAGTAAAAATTGCATTTCT
>NC_039364.1:177244784-177245879 GCF_003573695.1 Papaver somniferum | reverse complement strand
CGTTGATTCAAGAAAATATGAAGGAAGTCAAATTTCACAATAGAAGAAGGCTGAAAGATTATGCAGAAATAATTCAAATCCTAACAAATTTCATCTATCTTGAATCAAATAGAAATACAAAGCCAACACAAAAATAAGGAGTTCATAAAAATGTTGAATTTAATATACGTTAACTCAAAAAGTCTACACGTTTCGTTATAAGTCAGAAATTGATTTCTGAGACTAAATTGTAAACTAGATAAACTCATCTTTAACAAAAAATGTTTAAATATATTGTAATTACAATTAATATGTTCTAAGGCAAACGTCTGGTAAAAATTGCATTTCTATGTACGTTGGTTCAAGAAAATATGAACGAAGTAAAATTTCACAATAGAAGAAGGATGAAAGACCATGTAGAACTAATCCAAATCCTAACAAATTTCATCTATCTTGAATCAAATAGAAAGACAAAGCTAACACAAAAAGAAAGAGTTCATAAAAATGTTGAATTATATATACGTTAACTCAAAAAAGTCTATACATTTCGTTATAAGTCGGAAATTTGATTTCTGAGACTAAATTGTAAACTAGATAAACTCATCTTTAACAGAAAAAGTTTTAAAAATGTATTGTAATTACAATTAATATGTTCAATGGAAATACGTCTAGTAAAAATCTCATTTCTATGTACGTTGATTCAAGAAAATATGAAGGAAGTCAAATTTCACCATAGAAGAAGGATGAAATACCATCCAGAACTAATCCAATTCCTAACAAATTTTCTTCTATCTTGAATCAAATAGAAAGACAAAGCCAACACAAAAAGAAAGAGTTCATAAAAATGTTGAATTTCATATACGTTAACTCAAAAAAGTCTACACACTTCGTTATAAGTCGGAAATTGATTTCTGAGACTAAATTGTAAACTAGATAAACTCATCTTTAACAAAAAAAAGTTTGAAAAATGTTTTTTAATTACAATTAATATGTTCTAAGGCAATACGTCTAGTAAAATATGCATTTCTATGTACGTTGATTCAAGAAAATATGAAGGAAGTCAAATTTCACAATAGAAGAAGGATGAAAGACCAGGTAGAAATAATCCAAATCCTA
>NC_039364.1:175636980-175728693 GCF_003573695.1 Papaver somniferum | reverse complement strand
TTTTTTTTTTACAAATGGATGTGGTTACTTTTCCTGACCGCTATTTGGGAGTCCAGATTATGCCTGGAGCTGTGAAATACCAACATATTGCTAATGTGGTGGAGAAATTAAAAGATCATCTCGCTGGTTGGAAAGGTTGGCATTTGTCTTTTCAAGATAGAGTTGTTTTGGTGAAATCAGTTATTGCAAGCTATTCTATTCACAATATGGCAGTTTATAAATAGCCACGCAAATTTGTCCATCAATGTGAAGTTGCTATTCGGAATTTCTTATGGTCAGGGGATTCCAGTATTCGTAGAGCTTTTGTGGTGGCTTATGATAAGATTTGTGTACCTTTTGAAGAAGTGGGTTTGGGTCTATCTAGCATGACCAGCATGAATAAAGCTTTACTTATGAAGCTTTGGTAGAATATTCGTACCTCTAATAAAGTTTGGGCTAGGTTCTTTCGTGCTAAATTTTTGAAGCGGGATGGAAATATTGTTGGTTATCTGAAGTCCACCATTCTCCCGGGTATTAAATGGGTCTACCAAGATGTTGACGTTAATACTAGAGTTCTTATTGGGGATGGCAGGTCCACGTCATTATACTTTGATACTTGGTGCGGGACTGACTCCATTGCAAATCTGTGCAATGATCAGACTTTGAGTCGGACTGTTATGGACAGTGATGTTCTGGATAATGGAAACTGGAATCTGAATACTACTTGTACAACTAACATGCTTGCTGCAGGTATTGACATTCATAACTTACCTGCTCATTTGGGTGGTGAAGATTATAGAGTGTGGATTCCAGAATATAGTGGTGCCTTTTATGTTCGTTCGACAAGGGAATTGGTAAGGAAGAGATATGACAAGCTGGAGGGTGCAAACTTGATCTGGATATCAACTATACATCCCGCTCTTGGGTCTCAGAACTGGAAGCTTCTACGTGGTGCGTGTGCTACTTTGGAAAAGGTGCAGAGCAGATTAAAAATCCCGTTGGTAAACAAATGTTGTTTATGTAACGTGGCGGAAGAGAGCTTGGACCACATTCTGTGGTCGTGTAGTTTTGCAGGAAAAGCTTGGAACTGGTTGGAACAGACGTTTGGCATTAAGGATCATCCAAATTTAGTTACAGCGTATAAAGCTGCAAAGAGCATGAGTCGCATGCTCAAGGATTTGTGGCTGTTAGAGATTCTGGTAAGAAGAGCGGAGTTGTGGATGATGCGCAATAATTATATCTATAATAACAAGAAGGTTAGCTGGTTTTTATTTCAGAAACGTGTTTTCAGTCAGGTTCATGATTTTTCTAAGAGACTTAGGGGTATTATGTACAACAACGTGGAAGAATTACGTATCATGAATTTCTTTAGAGTGGTACATAGGAAATAAAGTGTTGGAGCCTGTTGAATGTTCTTGGGAACCTCCTGAAGTTAATGAAATTATGCTTTGCTGCGATGGAGCGTCTAGGGGAAATCCGGGTATAGCCGGGTCTGGTGCTATAGCTAGAGGTGCTGATTTAAATGTGTTGGGAGCGATGTGTGTTGGTTTTGGGATCCAAACAAATTATTTGGCAGAAATCTTTTGTGTCATTATTGGTTTGGAGTGGGCTGTTAAACTTGGTATAGGAAATGTTTGCATTCGCACTGACTCTTTGGTTGCTGTTACGGTTTTCTCAAGTAACATTTTGTCTCTTCCTTGGTTCATTCGGAGTAAGTGGGTAGCTGTTAGAGCAAGGTATAACAACATTCGTTTTATTCACACTTATAGAGAAGCAAAATTTTCGGATGATGCGTTAGCAAAAAGGGGATGCTTGCTACAAAATGAAGAAAGTCTTAGTTTTGATAATAAGCCGGATTTTTTAAATGTCATTGAATTACCAAATGTAATCTATTTTCGTTTTAAATAGCTTGTAAGTTTTTTGGGGTTCCCTACCTCTTTTCTTATGAACTATGTTGTCTCGTTTGCTCTCTATTAATACATTTTGGATTTACCAAAAATAAATAAATCATTCTTTAGGAAATAATTAAGTTACTTTCAGTTGGCTTTGACGAATCCCATGGCTAGTAGATACTAGTGCTACAAAATGTAAATTAACTTAGAGTTTTTTAGAGTTTTTCAGAGTTTTTTAGAGTTTTTCAGAGCTCTTTAGATATTTTAGGGCTTTTTAGAGTTTTCAGGGTTTTTTAGAGTTTTCAAGGCTTTTTAGAGAACATTCAAAGTTGAACTTCACTATTGTAGGGATTTGTTATTATCATTTTTTAACGAATCTCCTAGCTTGTAGATCCCAGTGCTACGGAGTATAATTAAATTTAAGGTTTTCAAAGCTTTTGGGAGTCTTCTAGAGCTTTTTAGAGTTTCTCATAGCTCTTTCAAGGCTCGTTAGTGTTTTTAGGGTTTTTAGGAAAACATTCAAAGATAATCTTCATTATTGTAGGGAATTTTGTTAGTATCATTCATTATAAAGAATTGAGTTACTTTCAGTTGGCTTTAACGAATCCCCTGGCTAGTAGATACTAGTGTTACGAAATGTAAATTAACTTAGAGCTTTTTAGAGTTTTTCAGAGCTCTTAAGATATTTTAGGGCTTTTTAGAGTTTTCAGGGTTTTTTAGAGTTTTCAAGGCTTTTTAGAGAACATTCAAAGTTGATCTTCACTATTGCAGGGATTCGTTATTATCATTGTTTAACGAATCTCCTTGCTTGTAGATCTCAGTGCTACGGAGTATAATTAAATTTAAGTTTTTCAAAGCTTTTAAGAGTCGTCCTGAGCTTTTTAGAGTTTTTCTCAGGGCTCTTTAGTGTTTTTAGGGTTTTTAGGAAACATTCAAAGATAATCTTCATTATATTGTAGGGAATTTTGTTAGTATCATTCTTTATAAAGAATTAAGTTACTTTCAGTTGGGTTTAAAGAATCCCCTAACTAGTAGATAATAGTGCTACAAAATATAATTAAGCTTTTTCAGAGCTTTTTAGTGTTTTTCAGAGCTCTTTAGATATTTTAGGGATTTTTAGAGTTTTCAGAGTTTTTTTTATAGTTTACAAGGCTTTTTAGAGAAAATTCAAAGTTGATCTTCACTATTGTAGGGATTTGTTATTATCATTTTTTAACGAATCTCCTAGCTTGTAGATCCCAGTGCTACGGAGTATAATAAAATTTAAGCTTTTCTAAGCTTTTTGGAGTCTTCTTGAGCTTTTTAGAGTTTCTCAGAGCTCTTTCAGGGCTCTTTACTGTTTTTACGGTTTTTAAGAAACATTCAAAGATAATCTTCATTATTGTAGGTTAGTATCATTCTTTATAAAGAATTAAGTTACTTTCATTTGGCTTTAAAGAATCCCCTGGAAAGTAGATACTAGTGCTACGAAATATAATTAATTTAAAGCTTTTCCAGAGCTTTTTAGAGTTTTTCAGAGCTCTTTAGATTTTTATGGCTTTTTAGAGTTTTTAGGTTTTTTTTAGAGATTTCTAGGCTTTTTAGAGAACATTCAAAGTTGATCTTCACTATTGTAGGGATTTTCTATTATCATTCTTTAACGAATCTCCTTGCTTGTAGATCTCAGTGCTACGGAGTATAATTAAATTTAAGCTTTTCAAATCTTTTAAGAGTTTTCCCGAGCTTTTTAGAGTTTCTCAGAGCTCTTTCATGGCTCTTTAGTGTTTTTATGAAACATTCAAAGATAATCTTCATTATTGTAGGGAATATTTTTAGTATCATTCTTTATAAAGAATTAAGTTACTTTCAGTTGGTTTTAAAGAATCTCCTGGCTAGTAGATACTGGTGCTACGAAATATAATTAACTTAGAGATTTTTCAGAGCATTTTAGAGTTTTTTTTAGAGCTTTTTAGAGTTTTTCAGAGCTCTTTAGATTTTTCAAAGCTCTTTAGATATTTTAGGGATTTTTAGAGTTTTCAGGTTTTTTTAGAGTTTTCAAGGCTTTTTAGAGAACATTCAAAGTTGATCTTCACTATTGTAGGGATTTGTTATTATCATTCTTAAACGAATCTCCTAGCTTGTAGATCCCAGTGCTACGGAGTATAATAATTTAAGCTTTTCAAAGCTTGTTTGAGTCTTCCTGCTTTTTAGAGTTTTCAGAGCTCTTTCAGGGCTCTTTAGTGTTTTTAGGGTTTTTAGGAAACATTCAAAGACAATCTTCATTATTGTAGGGAATTTTGTTAGTATCATTCTATATAAAGAATTAAGTTACTTTCAGCTGGTTTTTTTTGATAAGTCAAAAATTTGTATTAATAGATAACAAATTTACAAAAGATAATTTGCAAGAAAAGAGGTCACAACAACCCCAAAAACATGCAAACTATTTAAACCGAAAATAAGTAAAATTTGGATATTCAACTGAAAGCAAATTATCAAGTGAACATCCTCTTTTAGCCATTGCATCGGCTAAGAAGTTCGCTTCCCTATAAGTATGAATAGTTCTAATAGCATCATAATGATTGCAACATACCTCCACTTTTGTAAATCAAACCAAGGTAGATTGTTATTCCATAAAGCTTCAACAACACTTGAAGAATCAAACCTTACACAAATGCGCCTGAACCCCATCTAATAGCCCATTCCATCCCCATAATAATGCCATAAAGTTCAGCCAAGTAGTTGGTAGTAACTCCAAGACCAATAGAAATAGCTCCAAGAATAGCACAATTAGCATCACGCGCCGCAACTCCCGCACCCTCAGGATTGCCTCGCGCTGCTCCATCACAACAAATTTGGATTTCATTCACCTCCGGAGGCTTCCAAAAACATTCAATTGGCTCAAGACTCTTGATTTTTCTATGCTGCACACGGAAAAAATCCAGTTCCAGTTTGCCTTTTTGTGCTCAAAAACTGCCTTGTTGCGAACTGCCCAAAGTTCAGACCTTATGACGAGATACCATAACACTCCTCCCTTTTGCAGCTCTAACTGAAATTACAAGACTTTCATTAGCAACCAAACCAAATAAATCATTAATCCAATTCCAGGCTCGGCCAGCAAAGCTACAATTAAAATAGGACATGGTTAAGCGATTCCTCTTCAGTTCCACAAAGGCTGCACTTGTTAGCTTTAAAGAATCCCTTGGCTAGTAGATACTAGTGCTACGAAATATAATTAACTTAAATATTTTTCAGAGCTTTTTAGAGTTTTCCAGAGCTCTTTAGATTTTTCAGAGATCTTCAGACATTTTAAGGATTTTTAGAGTTTTCAGGTTTTTCTAGAGTTTTCAAGGCTTTTTAGAGAACATTCAAAGTTGATCTTCACTTTTTTAGGGATTTATTATTATCATTCTTTAACTAATTTCAAAGCTTGTAGATCCCAGTGCTACGAAGTATAATTAAACTTAAGGTTTTCAAAGCTTTTTGGAGTCTTCTTGAGCTTTTTAGAGTTTCTCAGAGCTCTTTCAGGGCTCTTTAGTGTTTTTAGGGTTTTCAGGAAACATTCAAAGATAATCTTCATTATTATAGGGAATTTTGTTAGTATCATTATTTATAAAGAATTAAGTTACTTTCAGTTGGGTTTAAAGAATCCCCTGGCTAGTAGATACTAGTGCAACGAAATATAATTAACTTAAAGCCTTTTCAGAGCTTTTTAGAGTTTTTCAGAGCTCTTTAGATTTTTCAGAGCTCTTTAGATATTTTAGGGCTTTTTAGAGTTTTCAGGGGTTTTTAGGTTTTCAAGGATTTTTTGAGAACATTTAAAGTTAATCTTCACTATTGTAGGGTGATTGGTGTCTAAAACACCTTAATATTTATCTATTGTTTATGCTTTCTTTGCTTAGTTTTCTTGTAAAATATGTATCTTATGTTTTCTTTTAAGTGTTTAGATACTTTGGAGTCATTTATATCAAAAGAAGAAGAAAGCGTTCATTTGGAGAAAAAAAGGCAAAAAGATCAATTCACAGGCGGGCGAAACTTGGAGCCAGCTAAGATTAGCAAGGAGGCGAGAAATGAACTGTCAGTTTCCCGCAACTGACAATTGAGAAAGAAACAGAATGGACAGTCAGTTCTCCGAAACTGACAGGCCAAATATCACCTTGGCAGCCCTTATCCTATTTCTGGGTGTTTTGTATAAGTTCAACCATTACCAATCCAAGAATCGAGAGAAAAACTCAATCACTTGTTTTGAGTGTGCGGCTGCTGTCTGAGAAAGGAATTCAGAAACCAGAGAGAAAATGGATGTAGATTTTCATGGAGATTGAGAGAGGAATCATGAACACAGATATGGGAAAATAAAATTGAGAACCTCAGAGGATTTCTTTCTTTCGTTCTCAGTTGTTGAATAATTAAAAGGGGATCTGTTGAAGTTAGGGTTGGTTGTGCTTGCCATGGATCGATGGGATTTGTTCTAAATATTTGAAGACTAAGGAAATATGGAAGTTGGCAAGATTACTGCATTCGAATTATTGTTTGATGTTGGTTCCGGAGGTGTTGATGTTGGTTTAATGAATCAGAGCAGCAACAGATGAAGAAAGATGAACAAGATTGTGCAGAAATTGAGATTCAAGCTCAGATGCTGAATTGGGGCGACTGTCAAGTGGGATTGAGTTTTGTGGAGGCAAAAAGAGATAGTGAGTTCGATGGCAGTCTAAGATGTGTGTGCTGCTGATGCATATGGGGTAGAAATGGAACCTGTGTATGGATTGAATTACAAAGCAAGATATAGAAACTACACTGAGAACTGAAGCAGTGATGGAAAGTGAAAATGGAGTTGTGGATTGAGATGGTAGTGCTGTGTAAATAGGGAAGAAGAACAAGTCTGTGTTGCAGCTGAACTGAAAAGGCAGTGGTGAATGGTTGACTGCAGAGCTGCTGATGATGCGATGAAGTAAACGGAATGAAGGAGTTGGTTGTGGCTGGTACTAATGAATTGCAGGAGATGGGTCTTGAGCAATTGGTATTGGTGGTATGTCTCTTGAGCAGCCGAAGCTAAGAAGTATTGCAGGGACATGGTGGATAAGACTGAGATGAAGCTAAGAATTAATGTGATGGTATTGGTGGTGCTGTTGGCTGAGAACCTACAAAAGAAGCTTAGATTTATGTGTTAGGCTGTTGAGACAATGATTGTATGAAATTGTAGGTGGAGTTGAAGCTTAATTGTGTAATGCAGGAAGGAATTGAGCAGTCATGAGATGAACTGTTGGCACATGAAGTTGGTGGAAGAACAGAAAGAAGATATGGAGCAACAAGGAATGCAGTTAATAGTTCTGGGCATTGCAGTTGAGTACCAAACGTTCATAGTGCAGGAAATGGAGAAAGAAAGAATAAGAAATGATGGGTTTTGACTGAGATGGTGCAGTGTGATGAAATTAAGAAGATAGAGAAGAAATTGAATACCAGCATTGAGCTGAGGTGGTGTTACTGAGTTATTACAGTAGCAACGATGCAAGTGCAGGAAGATGGCTTTGATATAATGCTTTATCTGATGCTGGGAAGAGTGGTGACTGAAGCTGAACAACTGGCAGGAAGAGAAGGAAGTGGTACGGAGGTTCAGAAGTCGTAGCAATATGGAGGCTTGAATCTGTAGCCTGAGTATGAAGTGTGATGTTGCCTTTGTAGTTAACTGTAACTGACGGGTTATGTGTAAGGAATGGTGATGTTGAATATCAGTAATACGGTAGCTGAAGTTGAGTTTTTGTTGTTGCAGGTGGTGGTTGTGCTGTTATACAGGGAGAGAAGGACATTGCAACTGAGTTAGGTGGTTGCCATGGTTGCACCCGTTGAAACGGAGCAGAAAGGATTGCAAGAACTGAACGAATGAGCTGTGACTAGATGAATGATTAGGTTGCAGTGAAGTATGGCCTGAGGTGGTTGGAATGAATGAGAGTTATGACCTGAGCTGTGAAATAGAAACCAAATGTGCAACCAGCTGCATAAATTAGTGCGAAAAGTGAGCGAGAATGGTGAAACGGTGGTACTAGTTCCAGTTGCTGGATTTTTGAACCGAAAGCGGGGATTGTAATGTTTCACTGAATCATAAAGGTAGAGTGTGTTGGATGCAAGAGTCGGCTGCAGCACATATGAGCTACGAGTCACGCTTTTGGGCACGTTTTCGCAAGAATTCAAGAATTGGTTTAGATGGTTAATTTGTGATGTATGGCTCTGAATTGTGAGTGTATGAACTGCAGAGAAGGATAGTGAGTTGCTGAAAGTTTCAGTAGACAGAGACAGTTTCACGGTGGTCGGATTCCGGTGATGATGTCAGCAATCCGACGATGACGTCAGCAAATGCCGGCTCCCAGTTTTGGACAGATAATTTCGTATGGGTTTTCCTCACACGGGGATTGGTAGACTAATTGGAGTTGTGTTTTGAGAAGACTAACTGTGGAAGGAGTATCCTTTTGGTTGGAGAAGCATATAAATAGTAAATTCTTTCTCAAAACCTAATATCTCCGTGAGGGAGACTTCTACATGCATTCTAGGATTTGTGAACATGATAGATTTATTTCTTCTTTTCATGAACTCCATTAATATGTTTGCTTGATTTATTTTTATTGGTTAAAGATGTAGTCGGATTTTGGAAACCAAGTTGTTGATTTTATGAAATAGTTTTCTCTCCATATTATCGTTTGATTTCTACTGCTCATAATAATTGCATGATTGATGTATTGCAATATGATTGAATGTTTGTTTAGTTAAGTCTAGAATTAATTGAACTCATATTCATATTTATAGCTAGTTTAGGGTTTTCATCAAGAGATGACCTTGAATATGAGTAGCATGATATGATTACGGATTGTAGTGATACTTTCTTGTAATCATATGTAGAAATTGACCTTTGTTCAAATTGTTTGCGCAATGTATTTCAATTGCATTGATTAGCCTATTTCTGAAACTTAATGCTCTTAGGAATTGAACTTAATTAGCGCAAGGCGTTAGGTTATTCTTTAGGTAGAATTCACATTCGCAGTTCTAATGTGTTTGTTGATGACTTGGGAAATTTATAGAGTAACTTGCTCTCTTGATAATCTAGGGATTTTGATAAGTGAGATTAAATATGAATTCTAGTCATACATTCAAAACTTGTTTACAAATGAAGATGAAACCTTTTTCCAATATTTTCTCATCTTTGACTTGCGTGCTTGATTTACTTATTTGCTTTTAGTATAATTTTACTTTTATAAAAATCAGAAATCCCCCTTGTTCTATATAAGAAACCGAAACATATTGACAACCTAGTCCTCTTTGTGGGAACGATCCTTTCTTACCCTTGCTATGTTATATATTTTGAGTAGTGAGAAAGTGTAATTTATTTTTGACGCATATGACAACGATCAAATTTTGGCGCCGCTGCCGGGGAGGCAGAGGTTGTCACTTGTTTTTGGTTTCTTATTTTTTTGTTTTTAGTTTTTGTTTTATTTTTCTTATTTTCTGGTTTTTAACCTTGTTTTGAGAACTCTTGTTTCAGGTACTAATTTTATGGAAGGAGCATATTGGAACAACGGATACGGTTTTCAACCTCCTCAACACTATGACAATTACCCACCATCTATGGAATACAATCAAAACCAATTTATTGTCCATGATGCATATCCTAGACAACCTTACGGTGATTTTCATATATACCAACAACAACCTTGTAGTGGGTATGTAAGTCAAGCACCAAGGTGGGATAATTCCACTTCTAATTGGTTTCATTCGAGTTGTGTGCAGATTATGAATGGATTGCAAGACATGCAACGAAGACTAGACCTACTTGACCGTGATAGAGAGAACGTCGCACAAACCAATTTTCGCAACACTTTTTCTTACCCGACTCCGTATCGTAGTTATGATCATTCACCCATTCGAAGGGAAGAGTCATGGGAAAGAGAACCCATTGTAGTTAATGGTGGTAAGCGTGTGAACTTCAGGAAACTTGCACAGAAATTATACAAGTTGGAAGATGATGGAGCCTCAGAAGAGCTTGTCGATGAAATTAGTAGGACCATTGGTATGGAACTTAAACGACGTCGTGATAAAGGTTGGGAAACTGATGATGATTCTTATTAGGATGAGTCATAAAAATAAAACAAAGATGATTATGTTGAAAAGGACCAACCTTTGGAGATATTTTATGACATTAGTGTAGTTGACTCAACTCTTGATCTTTATAATGATCAAACACCTATTCAAAAGGTACTTGAGTATGATGAAACTAGAGTTTTACAGAACTTTTCAACAAGGTTTGTGTCTAATGATAACGAGTATGTTGAAAATGAAACCGATATGACCAATATTGTGGAAGACCCAATTGAGCTTGCATATGATTGTAGTGATGATGTTTATGTCGAGATTTTGGTTAAGGCAGAAACGGACGAAGAATGGTTGCAAGATTTGATAGAGGACCATGATATGCAAGAGGTGAATAATTCACTTGAATTTTTTAAGGATGAAGAGGATTCCGTGCTACAAGAGATAGTGCAAGGTTTGTCTAACCCTTTGCATATTGTTTCTTCTTCTTTACCTCTTATTGGCTTGAATTTATGTGCTTCGAGAATATTGTTAAATGACTTTGTTTCTCGATATCCGCCATTAGAAACATTTGATTCTCTTACTATGGATATTTGCAAAGAAGAAACCATAGTTCCTGATTTTTATATTCTTTATACACTTCCAAGTGTGGACAAAAATAAGTGTGGGGGAAGCTTATATTAGTTACTAATAGCTTCATTTCTGTTTTATCGTACTAATATTTGTGTGAAGCTAGTGTTTGCAAAACAGGTTCTATGGAAGGATCCCCAACTTTTCAGATTGTTGGTATATGGGGAATGAATCTTGCAAGGATATAGTCGGGCTGACGACTTTAAACCAAGCGCTGCATGAGAGGCCACCCATTAGTTTTTTATCTCTTATATTTTAATTTTTTTTCTTGTATTTACTTTTTCTTGTCGCATATCATAATAAGATTTCCCAACTTGACTTTCTTTGGACGATTCAATTTACATTGAGGACAATGTAAAGCTTAAGTGTGGGGGAGTGGTTAAGCATTTGCATTGTAAATTTTTCATAAATTTTTCAACTTTTGTGTAAAATAATAATAAATAAAAACTCCAACTTGTAGTTAGTTTAGAGTCACATAGTACACATGTCGCTAAGATTACATCGAGATTCTCATAAGAGTGACTGAACTTAGAAATAACAAAGAACATGATCGGGTTTCTTACTTGTATGAGAGTTAAAGTTGGATTTAACCATGCCAGTGGAAAATGAGGTGCAGACTGAATTCAGTATTAGAGTTGTGATCCCCTATAATGGAGACTACCCATGTTACATCATGAGAGGCACCGACCTTCACTTTTTGTACGTGTCTAAATTTGAGCTTTTAGAGTGTGTGTCACCGTACGTAAACTCCGGGTAGAATGGCGAGTTACCCAACCTCCCACCAATAGAAGCACTATTTTGATCTCTTGAGTGCTATTTTATCAATCATGATGGTGATATCGAATTGCTAATTTACATACCACTTGTATTCTTGTTCGCAGTTAGCACCATCCACTTTATCTCTCTCTACACCAACAGGTCCATAGAAACACCATCATCATCAACAAAAGGAGCATCACAAATTCGAAGGAAAGTTGAAGACGTTCAAGGTTTACAAGCAACAGTACAGAAATGAGCAGATTTTAGATTTAAGTAAAGCAACAAGACAAGGAGCAGAATTCTTACGAGTTGAAGACTATTGTACAAGAGCGAAGATTATCAAGATGAGAATCCAAGAAGTTTATGATATCGAGACATACAAGTTGTGAAGAATCATGCGATAAAGTACTTATACCATGACCATTTGTACTTATATATTTTATTTTTATTTTCAGTTTGTGTTTATTTCTCTTGTCTCATGAAAAAAAAAGAAAAAAAAAGAAAGAAAAAAAAAAGAGACAAGAGAAAATTTTGTTAGGTTCATTATTAGTTTCATTATTTTGTTTTGTTTTCATTTTGTATTTGTTTTATTTTTCTTGTCTCAATTAAAAAAATAGAAAAAAAGAAAAAAAAAAGAGACAAGAAAAATGTTTGTATTATATTTTTTTTGTTTTTAGTTTTGTTCTTTCAATAAAGCCAATGGAAAGAAGAAAAATCCATAATGAAGTTTCAAGCAACAAGGATTTGAAGAAAAAAAGTTACATTGTCAAGATACTACGAAGTTCAAGAGTTATCATCAAGAGTTGAAGACCGAAGACGAAGATGAAGACACCGATTGAAGACCGAAGACGTTTCTATGGATGCTGTGAGAGTGGTGCTAACTGCACGTCAAATGGATAACGAGGTAAGTAAGAATATTCCCACCTTCGTTAAGTGGTTGATTCCTTTCTTAGAGATCGTCAGAAAAATGGGTTTTCAAAAATGATAAAAGATGTGGGTTTTCAAAACAATTCGGAGGGTTTTGCCTTCCTACCATTCAACGTGTCGGAGGATTCTCTCTTCATTCCTACCTGGACACATGTGTGACCCATAAAAAAGCTATACATTATTGAGAGCAACTTCATAAAACCCTTTCTTGTGAGGCAAAGTCGAGACTTTTGATCACTCCGAACCCGAATTTCTTTCGAGAAGGGATGGTTATTTCTCTCTCAACTTTTAAGGATGAGATTGTGTTCATATATGTGTTTAACTTCTTATGACTAGTGTGAAGAATTTCTATGTCTTCTTAGCGCGTTTATTTCGGAGAACTAGTAAGTTAGAAAAATAAGTTTTGTGGGTATATCACTAGTAATCCCTCACGAGATTATAACTCGTCAGGGTTCAAAGGCCTGTTATTCATGCTAAGAGTAACCGTATCCTCGACGACACAGAGTTGTATGTATGTCAGAATTAGTTTTGTTTGATTTTCTCGAGGACTAGCAAAATCTAAGTGTGGGGGAATTTGATAGGTGTCTAAAACACCTTAATATTTATCTATTGTTTATGCTTTCTTTACTTAGTTTTCTTGTAAAATATGTATCTCATGTTTTCTTTTGAGTGTTTAGGTACTTTGGAGTCATTTATATCAAAAGAAGAAGAAAGCATTCATTCGGAGCAAAAAGGGAAAAAATGTCAATTCACAGGCGGGCGAAACTTGGAGCGAGCTAAGATTAGCAAGGACGCGAGAAATGAACTGTCAGTTCCGCGCAACTGACAGTTAAGCAAGAAACAGAATGGACAGTCAGTTCTCCGAAACTGACAGGCCAAATATCACCTTGACAGCCCTTATCCTATTTCTGGGTGTTTTGTATAATTTCAGCCATTACCAATCCAAGAATCGAGAGAAAAACTCAAATCATTTGTTTTGAGTGTGCGGCTGCTGTCTGAGAAAGGAATTCAGAAACCAGGGAGAAAATGGATGTAGATTTTCATGGAGATTGAGAGAGGAATCATGAACACAGAGATAGGAAAATGAAATTGAGAACCTCAGAGGATTTTTTTCTTTCGTTCTCAGCTGTTGAAGAATTAAAAGGGGATCTGTTGAAGTTAGGGTTTGGTTGTGCTTGCCATGGATCGATGGGATTTGTTCTCAAGATTTGAAGATTAAGGAAATATGGAAGTTGGCAAGATTACTGGATTCGAATTATTGTTTGTTGTTGGTTCCGGAGGTGTTGATGTTGGTTTAATGAATCAGAGCAGCAACAGATGAAGAAAGATGAACAAGACTGAGCAGAAATTGAGATTCAAGCTCAGATGCTGAATTGGGGCGAGTGTCAAGTGGGATTGAGTTTTGTGGAGGCAACAAGAGATAGTGAGTTCGATGGTAGTCTAAGATGTGTGTGTGCTGCTGATGCATATGGGGTAGAAATGGAACCTGTGTATGGATTGAATTACAAAGAATGTGTATGAATGCAATTGCAGGTCATGATGCTTGTGGTTGCAATGATTTGCAGGAGGGCTGGAGATTCAAAGCAAGATATAGCAGCTACACTGATAACTGAAGCAGTGATGGAAATTGGAAATGGATTTGTGGATTGAGATGGTAGTGCTGTGTAAACAGGGAAGAAGAACAAGTCTGTTTTGCAGCTGAACTGAAAAGGCAGTGGTGAACGGTTGACTGCAGAGCTGCTGATGCTGCAATGAAGTAAACGGAATGAAGGAGTTGGTTGTAGCTGGTACTAATGAATTGCAGTAGATGGGTCTTGAGCAACTGGTATTGGTGGTATGTCTCTTGAGCAGCCGAATCTAAGGAGTATTGCAGGGACATGGTGGATAAGACTGAGATGAAGCTAAGAATTAATGTGATGGTATTGATGGTGTTGTTGGATGAGAAGCTACAAAAGAAGCTTAGATGTATGTGTTAGGCTGTTGACACAATGATTGTATGAAATTGCAGGTGGAGTTGAAGCTTAATTGTGTAATGCAGGAAGGAATTGAGCAGGCATGAGATGAACTGTTGGCACATGAAGTTGGTGGAAGAACGGAAAGAAGATATGGAGCAACAAGGAATGCAGTTAATAGTTCTGGGCATTGCAGTTGAGTACCAAGCGTTCATAGTGCAGGAAATGGAGAAAGAAAGAATAAGAAATGATGGGTTTTGACTGAGATGGTGCAGTGAGATGAAATTAAGAAGATAGAGAAGAAATTGAACACCAGCATTGAGCTGAGGTGGTGTTACTGAGTTATTACAGTAGCAACGATGCAAGTGCAGGAAGATGGCTTTGATATAATGCTTTATCTGATGCTGGGAAGAGTGGTGACTGAAGCTGAACAACTGGCAGGCAGAGAAGGAAGTGGTACTGAGGTTCAGAAGTGGCAGCAATATAGAGGCTTGAATCTGTAGCCTGAGTATGAAGTGTGCTGTTGCCTTTGTATTTAATTGTAACTGATGGGTTGTGTGTAAGGAATGGTGATGTTGAATATCAGTAATACGGTACCTGAAGTTGAGTTGTTTTTGTGTATGCCATTGTAAGTTGAAGGTGGTGGTTGTGCTGTTATACAGGGAGAGAAGGACATTGCAACTGAGTTAGGTGGTTGCCATGGTTGCAGCAGTTGAAACGGAGCAGAAAGGATTGCAAGAACTGAATGAATGAGCTGGGACTAGATGAATGATTAGGTTGCATTGAAGTATGGCATGAGGTGGTTGGAATGAATGAGAGTTATCACCTGAGCTGTGAAATAGAAACCGAATGGGCAACCAGCTGCAGAAATTAGTGCGAAAAGTGAGCGAGAAAAGTGAACCGGTGGTACTAGTTTCAATTGCCGAATTTTTGAACCGAAAGCGAGGATTGTAATGTTTCACTGAATCATAAAGGTAGAGTGTTTTGGATGCAAGAGTCGGCCGCAGCACATATGAGCTACAAGTCACGCTTTTGGGCACGTTTTCGCAAGAATTCAAGAATTGGTTTATATGGTCCATTTGTGATGTATGGCTCTAAAATTGTGAGTGTATGAACTGCAGAGAAGGATAGTGAGTTTCTGAAAGTTTCAGTAGACAGAGACAGTTTCACGGTGGTCGGATTCCGGTGATGATGTCAGCAATCCGACGATGACGTCAGCAAATGCCGGCGCTCAGTTTTGGACAGAGAATTTCGTATGGATTTTCCTCACACGGGTTTGGTGTACTACTTGGAGTTGGGTTTTGAGAAGAATAATTGTGGAAGGAGTATCCTTTGGAGAAGCATATAAATAGTAAATTCTTTCTCAAAACATAATATCTCCGTGAGGGAGACTTCTACATGCATTCTAGGGTTTGTGAACATGATAGATTTATTTCTCCTTTTCATGAACTTCATTAATATGTTTGCTTTATTTATTTTTATTGGTTAAAGATGTAGTTGGATTTTTGAAACCAAGTTGTTGATTTTATGAAATAGTTCTCTCCATATTATCGTTTGATTTCTACTGCTCATAATAATTGCATGATTGATGTATTGCAATATGATTGAATGTTTGTTTAGTTAAGTCTAGAATTAATTGAACTCACATCCATATCTATAGCTAGTTTAGGGTTTTCATCAAGCGATAACCTTGAATATGAGTAGCATGATATGATTACGGATTGTAGTGATACTTTCTTGTAATCATATGTAGAAATTGACCTTTGTTCGAATTGTTTGCGCAATGTATTTCAATTGCATTGATTAGCCTATTTCCGAAACTTAATGCTCTTAGGAATTGAAATTAATTAGCGCAAGGCATTAGGTTATTCTTTAGGTAGAATTCACATTCGCAGCTCTAATGTGTTTGTTGATGACTTGGGAAATTTACGGAGTAACTTGCTCTCTTGATACTCTAGGGCTTTTAATAATAGTGAGATTAAATATGAATTCTAGTCATACATTCAAAACTTGTTTACAAATGAAGATGAAACCTTTATCCAATATTTTCTCATCTTTGATTTTCGTGTTTGATTTACTTATTTGTTTTTAGTATAATTTTACTTTTATAAAAATCAGAAATCCCCCTTGTTCTATATAAGAAACCGAAACATATTGACAACCTAGTCCTCTCTGTGGGAACGATCCTTTCTTACCCTTGCTATACTATATATTTTAAGTAGTGAGAAAGTGTAATTTATTTTTGACGCATACGACATCGATCATAGGGATTTGTTATTATCATTCTGTAACGAATCTCCTAGTTTGTTATTATCATTCTGTAACGAATCTCCTAGTAGATACTAGTGCTACAAAATGTAAATTAACTTAGAGTTTTTTAGAGTTTTTCAGAGCTTTTTAGATTTTTCAGAGCTCTTTAGATATTTTAGGGCTTTTTAGAGTTTTCAGAGTTTTTTAGAGTTTTCAAGGCTTTTTAGAGAACATTCAAAGTTGATCTTCACTATTGTAAGGATTCATTATTATCATTCTTTAACGAATCTCCTAGCTTGTAGATCTCAGTGCTACGGAGTATAATTAAATTGAAGCTTTTCAAAGCTTTTAAGAGTCTTCCTGAGCTTTTTAGAGTTTCTCAGAGCTCTTTTAGGGATCTTTAGTGTTTTTAGGCTTATTAGGAAACATTCAAAGATATTTTTATTTGGTAAGTCCAAATTGTATTGATGAATAGCCAATATGTACAAAGAGTTTACAAGAAAAGAGTTCCGAAGACCCCAACAAACTTACAAACTACTTAAATCTGAAATAAGCAACATTTGGATATTCTAACAAATGTAAAAAATAAGGCTTCTCATCATAATTTAACCCTTACCATTTCTTAGAGCACAACCCCTTTTGGCCATTTTATCTGCCGAGAAGTTGGCTTCACGAAAAGTGTGAACAAAACGAATTGATTTATAGCTGTTTTGAATTAACCTCCACCTGTGCTTAACAAACCAAGGAACATTTGAAGTTGTCAAGGCAGTAATAGCCCAACTTAATCCGAACGAATAAGGATTTTGCCAATATTCCACTTCACAGCCCATTCTAGACCCACGATAATACCATACATCTCCGCCAAGAAGTTGTTCGTTCTCCCCAAACCAATGCTCATAGCCCCCAAACCAATGCTCATAGCCCCCATAAAATTGCAGTCCGCATCCCGAACAACAACACTAGCTCCCGCTCTGCCAGGGTTTCCTTTGGCAGCACCATCGCAGCACAATAAGAGCTCATCCCTGTTTGGAGGACTCCAGTTACATTTAATAGGCTGCACAAGTTTAACCTGCCTATGCCGCACTCCAAAACAAGTTAAAATATCTAAGTCTGACGACGTATTGTGCATGAAACTCTTCAGCCTAATAGAGTAATCATGGATCAAATGGAAAGTCCGTTGTTTGAAGAAATGAAAGTTAACTGCTGCATTATGAAAACATGCCATATTTCGAGTCTTCCAAAGCTCAGAAAGAATCACCATGTTGGCCAATAACCATAATCCTTGATTATGCGACTGCGCCCTTTAGCTGCCTTGTAGGATAGCACAAAATCATAGTTAGGTTGTACTTTAAACAAACCTGCACACCATTGCCATATTTGGGTTGCAAAGGGACAACTCCAAAGGATGTTCTCTAAAGACTCTTCAGCTGATTTGCACAAGTAGCATCTATTTGCCAATTCAAATTTGAATCTGCTCTTGATTTTGTCCTGAGTTGCGCAAGCATATATAGTGAGCTTCCAGTTTTGAGCAGCGAGCTTTGGGTGTATATTTTTCCTCCACAACAGGCTGTAAACTTCAGTTGCAGCATACTGTTTTTAATGATTTGTTTGGCTGATGAGACAGAAAATTTCCCATTCATCTCCGGCATCCAGACCCTGCAATCGGTCCCTCCTTGCAGCGTTGGAAAATTGTTCAAATCAACCCCAGCTTGCACCAAATGTTGCACCAAATGCTGCACATGATCCCCTGCAACTGCCAATTATTGTTAACAATGATATCACTGACCATGACATTACCGTCACGTTCAGTTTCACCTAGCATGTCAGCAATACTTTCATTACCATAGCATATGTCAAAATAAAGAGAGGTATTTCTTCCATCTCCAAGAAGCACCTTGGTATTTTTGTCCACCGTGGAGTGAATTAAACGAATGCCCGGAAGAATCGAAGATTTCACACCATAATGTTTCAGTCTACCAAGCCGAGAAGTGTATTTAGACCAAAGGAAACGTGCCCATTTCTTATTAGAAGAACGGATATTCTACCATAATTTCATGAGAAGCGCCTTGTTTGTGACAGCCAAACTAGTGATACCTAAACCACCTTCTTTCAAAGGACAACAAACTTTTGGAAATCCCACAACACATTTTCTAGCAGCATCAGCATCTCCAGACCAAAGAAAATTACGAATCACACGTTCAACCTGACGGATGAACTTTATAGGCCATTTATAAACAGCCATATTGTGAATGGAATAACTAGCAATCACCGAATTGATGAGAACAATTCTATCTTTAAAAGAGAGAATTTTACCTTTCCAAACAACAAGTTGATTCTTAATCTTATCAATCAAATTGCTAATGTGACGATACTTAACAGCACCGGGCATTATTTGAACACCAAGATACCTGTTCGGAAAAGTGGAGACTTCCATACCAAGTAAATTAGTGATTGTTCTACATCGACTCAAAGCACCACCATAGTAAATCTTGCTCTTATGACGACAAACAGTTTGACCCGAAGCCAATTGATATTTCCCAAGCAAGGAAAGAAGATTATGCAAACTATTCATGTTGCCTTTACAAAAAATCATAATGTCACCCGCAAAGAAAAGATGAGTAGGATAAATACCTTTTTTCTTTTTTGAAAGCATTGGCGTCATCTTCTTCTCAAGAAATAATTTCAACAGATTTCTGCTAAGAACATCTTCAATCAAAACAAAAATTAGAGGCGACAAAGGGTCCCCTTGCCTTAAACCTCTATTAATCTTGAAAAAACCCTCCGGACTACCATTGAAAAGTATAGAAATACGAGCCGAGTTAAGAATTGAGAAAATCCAAGAACACCAACTCTGAGAAAAACCATATCTCCGAAAAATTTCCAAAACGAAGGACCAACTCACCGTGTCAAAAGCTTGTGTGATATCAAGCTTTAAACCCAAATTGCCATCTTTACGCTTTGTTTTAAGCGCATTAACCATCTCCGACGCCACACTGATATTTTCATGAATGTTTCTACCCTTCATGAAAGCAACTTGTTCTTCCGAGACAAGATCATCAAGTACACTACCCAGTCTTGTAGCTAAAATCTTAGTCAAAATTTTAAAGAAAAAATTATTGAGACCAATGGGACTAAAGTTATGAAGAGTGTTGGCTCCTCTAACTTTGGCTAATAAAATCAAAAGACTAGAGTTTTTACCTTGAGGAATCATTTTTTCGCTCCAGAAAAAAGTAATAGCGTTGTAAAGGTTTTGTTGAATCACCTCCCAACAATGCCTATAGAAACAACCCGAAAAACTGTGAGGGCCAGGAGCACTATCCGCACCAAGATCATAAACAACATCCTTTATCTCTTCCATAGTAGGAATTTCATCCATTCTCTGACTATCATCGGAAGAAATAATGTTATAATCATAAGGAAATAAATCCTCATCAATGGGTAATTCCTCACCATTAAATTTAGACTCAAAAAAAGAAACCGTATGATTCCTTATTTCGTCATAATCCATGAAAACATTCCCATTTTCATCAACCAATTCCGAAATCAGATTACTGCTCCTGCGAGTTCGAATATTGGTGTGAAAGAAAGAAGTATTGCTAGCACCATCTGTGAGCCATTTATTTCTCGATTTCTGTTTCAACATAATGGATTGTTAAGAACGAATTTCCTGAAGAGTCATTGAAGCTTCTTTGGCATAATTCATCTTAATAATATCTTTTGGATCTTCATCAGAAATACGAAGAGCAACTTCCATAGTCAATTTTGCCTGTTTAAGCTTCGCATAAACATTGCCAAAAACCCTTAGATTCCATTCTTTCATAGCCGCCTTCAATCTCTTGAGATTGAAAGGAAAAATAAAAGCAGGAGAGCTTGAAACAGGAGCATTCCATCTCTCAGTAACCATGCACATGAAATCAGGATGAGAAAACCACATCTTTTGCACCCTAAAAGGAGCTCTTTTTGGTCTAGTATTGGCAAAAGGAAAACCAATAAGAGGAGAATGGTCGGAAACTTCATGAGGAAGAGCTTTACACCTCCAATTATCAAATTTACTAAGCCAGGCCTCATTAATGATAGCTCTATCAAGTTTGCAAAGGATCCTTCTTACACCTGATTGACCATTAGCCCAAGTGTATTTAGAACCCAAAAAATCAGCTTCAAAGAGATCACTGTCCTCCATCCAATCACTAAACTCATTAATGACTGAAGTCCGCGGCTCACGACCTACTTTTTTCTCAACATTACGAAGCACACAGTTAAAATCACCTATCACCAACCACGGAATATTAATATCACTTGAAGAAAGTTGCTGCCATAACCTTCTTCGATGGATTTGAAAACAGCTAGCATGAACAAAGGATACCAACACACCCTCTGTTTCAACAGTAATAGCTTTCCTACCAGTATTCACAACTACTGGTGTAGCCAAATCATTCGACCAGAAAATCCATATGTTCCCTTTTGAAGATCCAACAAAATTATGAATGATCTCTTTCTTATAACCCTCTACATGTAACCCTTGCATAAAACGAAAAGTACAGTATACCTTCGGCTCAACAATGTAAAAGATATCCGGCTTGAATTCCTTAATTAACTCCTGAAGTTTGCACCTTGCAGCATGGCGTGCAATGCCATTTATGTTCCAGTACAGAACACGCATTAAAAACCTGTTGTTGAGGAGTTATTATCTAACTGAGATGGTTTCAAGTTGTGAATTCTTTCCAACCGTAGAGTTAACAAGCTTATGCATGGTTTTCATGCGATCTCTTTGTGCTTCCTGCTCCGCCCTGAACTTAGCATCTGCTGAGCTTTCAGCCACGTCTGGAACTAGATTGAGAATATCAAACTTATTCTGAATATGTGAAAACTCACCAGCCATTAGTTGATCACAAATAGGAGTCGGAGGGACAGACCTAACAGGTTTAGGAATCCTAGTTGCAACCAAACCTGTCTTAGGCAAAGGATTAGTTTCACCTACTTTTCCTTTGTTAACTAAAACTGATTTAGGGGTCTGCGCATACTTAGTTCTTGCCAATTCAGCATATGCATCCTCAAAATCAGCTTTAGCCTGTGCCATATTCACCTCCTTCTGCTTAGCATTCAACAACTTAGCAACAATCTCCCGATCAACTTCTCCATCAACATTACTCTGAACAACCTCATGAACCAAAGAATTGTTACCTTTCTTCTTGCCTTTCCTCTTACGTGCAACTTGCCATTCACCACCAGATTGGGTAACTTGCGTATTTTGAACAACATAAGGCTGTACAATATTAGGCTGCACAATATGAGGTTGCACAATATGAGGTTGCATCACACTGTTTTGCTTATTGTTAGCTTCATTGTTTTGCACATTGTTAACAACTAGCTGTCGCTCCTTGTTTTCTTTTGGTTTTCTACATTCCTGATCAGAATGACCAATGAGCTTATAGTTCGAACAATACTTTGGCATTTTTTGGATCTCCACGGCCTGCCAGAAATCCTTACCTCCCACCGTGATATGAATAACATCAGTAGCAACCTCAGCAAAATCTATATCCACTAAGACTGACGCAAAATAACCATACTCGTGAACAAGAGTTCGTCCGTCAACAACAATTGGAGTACCTAGTGAATTTGCTGTGGATAGCAGTGTTTTTTTACTCCAGAATTCCAAAGGTAATCCAGGAAAAGTAACCCATACAGAAGCATGAGAGGTTCGTTGCTTTTCAGCGTCAAAACCAGGGAACCACTCACTTAGGTTTAGCTTTTGATGACCAAAAAACCAAGCTTCAACATCCAACAACCTGTTTTTTGCTTCTTGAGATTGAAGCTTGATGGTGAACAAACCTCTACTCATAGGGATGAACTGAACCACACCTTGCTCTAGCTTCTATTGGTGTTCAAGGTCGTTCTTTACATCTTGGAAGTTAATACCCTTTAAATCCAGGCGCCCAATAAGACTATACTTCCATATATCGCATCCTTCCAAGTAGAAAGTTTCAGGGAGAATAATAGCTGGTTTTCCTTCCTTCAAAGTGGGTTTTGGTAACAAACTGAGATCAACATATGTCTTAGGCAATTGTTGTTTTCCTTTCACTTGATCATCATACGTGAGTTTTCTCAAGTGAGAAACATCACTCATCTTGAATCACCAAACGATGATTCACAGGTGAAGCGCGAGAAAAAATTTGAAAAAAAGTGCAAAACCCTAAAAAACGCCAGAGCAAAATTTAAGAAACATTCAAAGATAATCTTCATTATTATAGGGAATCTTGTTAGTATCATTCTATATAAATAATTAAGTTACTTTCAGTTGGCTTTAAAGAATCCCCTGGGTAGTAGATACTAGTGCTACGAAATATAATTAACTTAAAACTTTTTCAGAGCTTTTTACAGTTTTTCAGAGCTCTTTAGATTTTTCAGAGATCTTTGGGCATTTTAAGGATTTTTAGAGTTTTCAGGGTTTTTTAGAGTTTTCAAGTTTTTTTAGACTGTATTGCAGCTCATAAGCTTTTAGGAGTTGAAAAGAACACTAGTGTTGATCAGAATATCAAAAATGGTAAAGTGGATAAATCAACCAAGTATATTTGGAAGGAAGTACGTGGAAAAAACAACTTGCAGGGAACTAGTTCCCATGCAGCTCATGCAAATAACAAAAACAAGTCTGAATCAAGCAATAGAGATGATATTAAAGACGAGGTTATAATACCAAATTCTGTAGTTAATGAGGCTGAAAATACTACAATGAACAAGGCAGATGAAAATTTTGTGAATGATGAACAATTAGAGGAAGAGCTTGCTAACTCTGAATTGGAATTTCGTGAGGCTCAGATGAAAATGATTAGGTGCAAAACGGCTATTGCTGCAAAGGCAGCCCTTGCTGTCCGTAGAACTGAGAAGTCAGGTCAAGATATTGGTGTAGAGTCCGTGCAAGAATTGGAAAAAAAATACGGGACCATGATAAAATCCGTGAACAACTTAAACCAGGCCGTGAATGATTCTCAGAATATGATTATTCAGCAAAGTTCCGTGTCCAAAGAGAATTCTATGCAAACCAAGTCAGCGGGTGAACAGTCCGTGTCCAACAAGGGTTTGGAGTTTGCTGCTAATCCAACTGAAAAATGGACTCCGGTTAAAGGTAAAAATGCCGGTAAAGGTAAATTTTCTTCCACGCCTATGTGTGATGCTTTGATGAGCTCATCTGAAATCGTTAGCACAAACATATTTGAATCTCTAAATTCAGATTTGGGTTTTAGAGAAAGTATAGATGAGGAGGATCCTGATTTGGATGTGGCCATCATGGCAAATGAAGTTAAAAACTCCAAAGAGTGGGTGACAGTTCAAGATAGAAAAAAAGAGAAAAAAAATAGGGTTTCAGCGAGAGGTAATTTAGCATCCAATCCAGTGGAGGGTGTTGTTGAAGATGAGAAGAAGAAAATTTTTCTTGAAAGATTAGAGACTCTAAGGCAACAAAGGGGTGAAAATTTACTCAACAAGGAAGAGCTTGATGTGTTAGGAACCATTAAGGATGATGGAGTTCGTCTAAATTTCATTAGAGATCCAGACAATAGAAATGAGTATTTTAAGGAAGTTCAAGAGCAATTAGAGAGAATAAAATTCCAAAGAAGAATTCTAAAACTCCAAATTATGCAAGTGCTAGTGGCAAAAAACTTTCAAAGGAAGAGGTGGACGCACTTAATCTTGTTGATGATGAAAATTTCACAAGAGATTTCCTTAATAATGACTCTTTTAGAGAGGGGTGTATGCGAGAAATCAATGGAGATACAAGAAGTGAAGAAAATTAGGCTTTGTGTCTTTTTTTTTCTTTTTTTCCTTTTGCTATTTTTTTTAGCTATGTGTTTAGAGGTTCTTTTCCTCTTATGTGTAATTCTTGTAATTACGTTTTTTTTGCTGAAATAAACCATTGGACTTAGCAAAAAAAAAATAGAGAATATTCAAAGTTGATCTTCACTTTTTTAGGGACTTATTATTATCATTCTTTAACGAATTTCCAAGCTTGTAGACCCCAGTGCTACGGAGTATAGAGCTCTTTCAGAGCTCTTTAGTGTTTTTACGGTTTTTAGGAAACATTCAAAGATAATCTTCATTATTGTAGGGAATTTTGTTAGTATCATTCTTTATAATAAATTAAGTTACTTTCAGTTGGCTTTAAAGAATCCCTTGGCTAGTAGATACTAGTGCTAAGAAATATAACTAATTTAAAGCTTTTTCAGAGCTTTTTAGAGTTTTTCAGAGCTCTTTAGATATTTTAGGGTTTTTTTGAGTTTTTAGGTTTTTTTAGAGTTTTCAATGCTTTTTAGAGAACATTCAATGTTGATCTTCACTATTGTAGGGATTTTTTATTATCATTCTTTAACGAATCTCCTAGCTTGTAGATCTCAGTGCTACGGAGTATAATTAAATTGAAGCTTTTGAAAACTTTTAAGAGTCTTCCTGAGCTTTTTAGAGTTTCTTAGAGCTCTTTCAGGGCTCTTTAGGGTTTTTAGGGTTTTTAGGAAACAATCAAAGATAATCTTCATTATTGTAGGGAATTTTGTTAGTATCATTCTTTATAAAAAATTAAGTTACTTTCAATTGGATTTAAAGAATCCCCTGGCTAGTAGATACTAGTGCTACGAAATATAATTAACTGAACTTAAAGCTTTTTCAGAGCTTTTTAGAGTTTTTCAGAGCTCATTCAGGGCTCTTTAGTGTTTTTAGGGTTTTTAGGAAACATTCAAAGATATTTTTTTTTTGGTAAGTCCAAATTGTATTGATGAATAGCCAATATGTACAAAGAGTTTACAAGAAAAGAGGTCCGAAGACCCCAACAAACTTACAAACTACTTAAATCTGAAATAAGCAACATTTGGATATTCTAACGAATGTAAAAAATAAGGCTTCTCATCATAATTTAACCCTTCACCATTTCTTAGAGCACAACCACTTTTGGCCATTTTATCTGCCGAGAAGTTGGCTTCACGAAAAGTGTGAACAAAACGAATTGATTCATAGTTGTTTTGAATTAACCTCCACCTGTGCTTAACAAACCAATGAACATTTGAAGTTGTCAAGGCAGTAATAGCCCAACTTAATCCGAACGAATAAGGATTTTGCCAATATTTCACTTCACAGCCCATTCTAGACCCACGATAATACCATACAGCTCCGCCAAGAAGTTGTTCGTTCTCCCCAAACCAATGCTCATAGCCCCCATAAAATTGCAGTCCGCATCCCGAACAACAACACCAGCTCCCGCTCTGCCAGGGTTTCCTTTGGCAGCACCATCGCAGCACAATAAGAGCTCATCCCTGTTTGGAGGACTCCAGTTACATTTAATAGGCTGCACAAGTTTAACCTGCCTATGCCGCACTCCAAAACAAGTTAAAATCTCTAGGTCTGACGACGTATTGTGCATGAAACTCTTCAGCCTAACAGAGTAATCATGGATCAAATGGAAAGTCCGTTGTTTGAAGAAATGAAAGTTAACTGCTGCATTATGAAAACATGCCATATTTCGAGTCTGCCAAAGCTCAGAACGAATCACCATGTTGGCCAATAACCATAAATCCTTGATTATGCGACTGTGCCCTTTAGCTGCCTTGTAAGATAGCACAAAATCATAGTTAGGATGTAGTTTAAACAAACCTGCACACCATTGCCAGATTTAGGTTACAAAGGGACAACTCCAAAGGATGTGCTCTAAAGACTCTTCAGCTGATTTGCACAAGTAGCATCTATTTGCCAATTCAAATTTGAATATGCTCTTGATTTTGTCCTGAGTTGCGCAAGCATATATAGTGAGCTTCCAGTTTTGAGCAGCCAGCTTTGGGTGTATATTTTTCCTCCACAACAGGCTGTAAACTTCAGTTGCAGCATACTGTTTTTAATGATTTGTTTGGCTGATGAGACAGAAAATTTCCCATTCATCTCCGGCATCCAGACCCTGCAATCGGTCCATCCTTGCAGCGTTGGAAAATTGTTCAAATCAACCCCAGCTTGCACCAAATGTTGCACCAAATGCTGCACATGATCCCCTGCAACTGCCAATTATTGTTAACAATGATATCACTGACCATGACATTACCGTCCCGTTCAGTTTCACCTAGCATGTCAGCAATACTTTCATTACCATACCATATGTCAAAATAAAGAGAGGTATTTCTTCCATCTCCAAGAAGCACCTTGGTATTTTTGTCCACCGTGGAGTGAATTAAACGAATGCCCGGAAGAATCGAAGATTTCACACCATAATGTTTCAGTCTACCAAGCCGAGAAGTGTATTTAGACCAAAGGAAACGTGCCCATTTCTTATTAGAAGAACGGATATTCCACCATAATTTCATGAGAAGCGCCCTGTTTGTGACAGCCAAACTAGTGATACCTAAACCACCTTATTTCAAAGGACAACAAACTTTAGGAAATCCCACAACACATTTTCTAGCAGCATCAGCATCTCCAGACCAAAGAAAATTACGAATCACACGTTCAACCTGACGGATGAACTTTATAGGCCATTTATAAACAGCCATATTGTGAATGGAATAACTATCAATCACCGAATTGATGAGAACAATTCTATCTTGAAAAGAGAGCATTTTACCTTTCCAAACAACAAGTTGATTCTTAATCTTATCAATCAAATTGCTAATGTGACGATAATTAACAGCACCAGGCATTATTTGAACACCAAGATACCTGTTCGGAAAAGTGGAGACTTCCATACCAAGCAAATTAGTGATTGTTCTACATCGACTCAAAGCACCACGATAGTAAATCTTGCTCTTATGACGACAAACATTTTGACCCGAAGCCAATTGATATTTCCCAAGAAACGCAAGAATATTATGCAAACTATTCATGTTGCCTTTGCAAAAAATCATAATGTCATCCGCAAAGAAAAGATGAGTAGGATAAATACCTTTTTTCTTTTTTGAAAGCATTGGCGTCATCATCTTCTCAAGAAATAATTTCAACAGATTTCTGCTAAGAACATCTCCAATCAAAACAAAAATTAGAGGCGACAAAGGGTCCCCTTGCCTTAAACCTATATTAATCTTGAAAAAACCATCCGGACTACCATTGAAAAGGATAGAAATACGAGCCGAGTTAAGAATTGAGAAAATCCAAGAACGCCAACTCTGAGAAAAACCATATCTCCGAAAATTTCCAAAATGAAGGACCAACTCACCGTGTGAAAAGCTTGGGTGATATTAAGCTTTAAACCCAAATTGCCATCTTTACGCTTTGTTTTAAGCGCATTAACCATCTCCGACGCCACACTGATATTTTCATGAATATTTCTCCCCTTCATGAAAGCAACTTGTTATTCCGAGACAAGATCATCAAGTACACTACCCAGTCTTGTCTTTTGGATCTTCATCAGAAATACGAAGAGCAACTTCCATAGTCAATTTGCCTGTTTAAGATTAGCATAAACATTGCCAAAAACCCTTAGATTCCATTCTTTCATAGCCTCCTTCAATCTCTTGAGATTGAAAGGAAAAATAAAAGCAGGAGAGCCTGAAACAGGAGCATTCCAGCTCTCAGTAACCATGCGCATGAAATCAGGATGAGAAAACCACATCTTTTGCACCCTAAAAGGAGCTCTTTATGGTCTAGTATTGGCAAAAGGAAAACCAATAAGAGGAGAATGGTCGGAAACTTCATGAGGAAGAGCTTTACACCTCCAATTATCAAGTTTACTAAGCCAGTCCTCATTAATGATAGCTCTATCAAGTTTGCAAAGGATCCTTCTTACACCTGATTGACAATTAGCCCAAGTGTATTTAGAACCCAAAAAATCAGCTTCAAAAAGATCATTGTCCTCCATCCAATCACTAAACTCATTAATGACTGAAGTTCGCGGCTCACGACCTCCTTTTTTCTCAACATTACGAAGCAAACAATTAAAATCACCTATCACCAACCAAGGAATATTAATATCACTTGAAGAAAGTTGCTGCCATAACCTTCTTCGATGGATTTGAAAACAGCTAGCATGAACAAATGATACCAACACACCCTCTGTTTCAACAGTAATAGCTTGCCTACCAGTATTCACAACTACTTGTGTAGCCAAATCATTCGACCAGAAAATCCAGATGTTCCCTTTTGAAGATCCAACAAAATTATGAATGATCTCTTTCTTATAACCCTCTACATGTAACCCTTGCATAAAACGAAAAGTACAGTATACCTTCGACTCAGCAATGTAAAAGATATCTGGCTTGAATTCCTTAATTAACTCCTGAAGTTTGCACCTTGCAGCATGGAGTGCAATGCCATTTATGTTCCAGTACAGAACACGCATTAAAAACCTGTTGTTGAGGAGTTATTAGCTAACTGAGATGGTGTCCCAGCATTGATTCTCGGAGAATTACCTCTTTCTACACGGTTTCTTAAGTTAGAAACTCCTAAATCCAGGTCAGACTCGGATTCAGAGATAATTTCAAGTTGTGAATTCTTTCCAACCGTAGAGTTAACAAGCTTATGCATGGTTTTCATGCGATCTCTTTGTGCTTCCTGCTCCGCCCTGAACTTAGCATCAGCTGAGCTTTCAGCAATGTCTGGAACTAGATTGAGAATATCAAACTTATTCTGAATATGTTAAAACTCACCAGCCATTAGTTGATCACAAATAGGAGTCGGAGGGACAGACCTAACAGGTTTAGGAATCCTAGTTGCAACCAAACCTGTCTTAGGCAAAGGATTAGTTTCACCTACTTTTCCTTTGTTAACTAAAACTGATTTAGGGGTCTGCGCATACTTAGTTCTTGCCAATTCAGCATATGCATCCTCAAAATCAGCTTTGGCCTGTGCCATATTCACCTCCTTCTGCTTAGCATTCAACAACTTAACAGCAATCTCCCGATCAACTTCTCCATCAACATTACTCTGAACAACCTCATGAACCAAAGAATTGTTACCTTTCTTCTTGCCTTTCCTCTTACGTGCAACTTGCCATTCACCACCAGATTGGGTAACTTGCGTATTTTGAACAACATAAGGCTGTACAATATTAGGCTGCACAATATGAGGTTGCACAATATGAGGTTGCATCACACTGTTTTGCTTATTGTTAGCTTCATTGTTTTGCACATTGTTAACAACTAGCTGTCGCTCCTTGTTTTCTTTTGGTTTTCTACATTCCTGATCAGAATGACCAATGAGCTTATAGTTCGAACAATACTTTGGCATTTTTTGGATCTCCACGGCCTGCCAGAAATCCTTACCTCCCACCGTGATATGAATAACATCAGTAGCAACCTCAGCAAAATCTATATCCACTAAGACTGACGCAAAATAACCATACTCGTGAACAAGAGTTCGTCCGTCAACAACAATTGGAGTACCTAGTGAATTTGCTATGGATAGCAGTGTTTTTTCACTCCAGAATTCCAAAGGTAATCCAGGAAAAGTAACCCATACAGAAGCATGAGAGGTTCGTTGCTTTTCAGCGTCAAAACCAGGGAACCACTCACTTAGGTTTAGCTTTTGATGACCAAAAAACCAAGCTTCAACATCCAACAACCTGTTTTTTGCTTCTTGAGATTGAAGCTTGATGGTGAACAAACCTCTACTCATAGGGATGAACTGAACCACACCTTGCTCTAGCTTCTATTGGTGTTCAAGGTCGTTCTTTACATCTTGGAAGTTAATACCCTTTAAATCCAGGCGCCCAATAAGACTATACTTCCATATATCGCATCCTTCCAAGTAGAAAGTTTCAGGGAGAATAATAGCTGGTTTTCCTTCCTTCAAAGTGGGTTTTGGTAACAAACTGAGATCAACATATGTCTTAGGCAATTGTTGTTTTCCTTTCACTTGATCATCATACGTGAGTTTTCTCAAGTGAGAAACATCACTCATCTTGAATCACCAAACGATGATTCACAGGTGAAGCGCGAGAAAAAATTTGAAAAAAAGTGCAAAACCCTAAAAAACGCCAGAGCAAAATTTAAGAAACATTCAAAGATAATCTTCATTATTATAGGGAATCTTGTTAGTATCATTCTATATAAATAATTAAGTTACTTTCAGTTGGCTTTAAAGAATCCCCTGGGTAGTAGATACTAGTGCTACGAAATATAATTAACTTAAAGCTTTTTCAGAGCTTTTTACAGTTTTTCAGAGCTCTTTAGATTTTTCAGAGATCTTTGGGCATTTTAAGGATTTTTAGAGTTTTCAGGGTTTTTTAGAGTTTTCAAGTTTTTTTAGACTGTATTGCAGCTCATAAGCTTTTAGGAGTTGAAAAGAACACTAGTGTTGATCAGAATATCAAAAATGGTAAAGTGGATAAATCAACCAAGTATATTTGGAAGGAAGTACGTGGAAAAAACAACTTGCAGGGAACTAGTTCCCATGCAGCTCATGCAAATAACAAAAACAAGTCTGAATCAAGCAATAGAGATGATATTAAAGACGAGGTTATAATACCAAATTCTGTAGTTAATGAGGCTGAAAATACTACAATGAACAAGGCAGATGAAAATTTTGTGAATGATGAACAATTAGAGGAAGAGCTTGCTAACTCTGAATTGGAATTTCGTGAGGCTCAGATGAAAATGGTTAGGTGCAAAACGGCCATTGCTGCAAAGGCAGCCCTTGCTGCCTGTAGAGCTGAGAAGTCAGGTCAAGATATTGGTGTAGAGTCCGTGCAAGAATTGGAAAACAAATACGGGACCATGATAAAATCCGTGAAAAACTTAAACCAGGCCGTGAATGATTCTCAGAATATGATTATTCAGCAAAGTTCCGTGTCCAAAGAGAATTCTATGCAAACCAAGTCAGCGGGTGAACAGTCCGTGTCCAACAAGGGTTTGGAGTTTGCTGCTAATCCAACTGAAAAATGGACTCCGGTTAAAGGTAAAAATGCCGGTAAAGGTAAATTTTCTTCCACGCCTATGTGTGATGCTTTGATGAGCTCATCTGAAATCGTTAGCACAAACATATTTGAATCTCTAAATTCAGATTTGGGTTTTAGAGAAAGTATAGATGAGGAGGATCCTGATTTGGATGTGGCCATCATGGCAAATGAAGTTAAAAACTCCAAAGAGTGGGTGACAGTTCAAGATAGAAAAAAAGAGAAAAAAAATAGGGTTTCAGCGAGAGGTAATTTAGCATCCAATCCAGTGGAGGGTGTTGTTGAAGATGAGAATAAGAAAATTTTTCTTGAAAGATTAGAGACTCTAAGGCAACAAAGGGGTGAAAACTTACTCAACAAGGAAGAGCTTGATGTGTTAGGAACCATTAAGGATGATGGAGTTCGTCTAAATTTCATTAGAGATCCAGACAATAGAAAGGAGTATTTTAAGGAAGTTCAAGAGCAATTAGAGAGAATAAAATTCCAAAGAAGAATTCTAAAACTCCAAATTATGCAAGTGCTAGTGGCAAAAAACTTTCAAAGGAAGAGGTGGACGCACTTAATCTTGTTGATGATGAAAATTTCACAAGATATTTCCTTAACAATGACTCTTTTAGAGAGGGGTGTATGCCAGAAATCAATGGCGATACAAGAAGTGAAGAAAATTAGGCTTTTAGCCTTTTTTTTTCTTTTTTTCCTTTTGCTATTTTTTTAGCTATGTGTTTAGAGGTTTTTTTCCTCTTATGTGTAATTCTTGTAATTACGTTTTTTTTGCTGAAATAAACCATTGGACTTAGCAAAAAAAAAAGAGAACATTCAAAGTTGATCTTCACTTTTTTAGGGACTTATTATTATCATTCTTTAACGAATTTCCAAGCTTGTAGACCCCAGTGCTACGGAGTATAGAGCTCTTTAGTGTTTTTACGGTTTTTAGGAAACATTCAAAGATAATCTTCATTATTGTAGGGAATTTTGTTGGTATCATTCTTTATAATGAATTAAGTTACTTTCAGTTGGCTTTAAAGAATCCCTTGGCTAGTAGATACTAGTGCCAAGAAATATAACTAATTTAAAGCTTTTTCAGAGCTTTTTAGAGTTTTTCAGAGCTCTTTAGATATTTTAGGGGTTTTTAGAGTTTTTGGGGTTTTTTTAGAGTTTTCAATGCTTTTTAGAGAACATTCAATGTTGATCTTCACTATTGTAGGGATTTTTTATTATCATTCTTTAACGAATCTCGTAGCTTGTAGATCTTAGTGCTACGGAGTATAATTAAGTTGAAGCTTTTAAAAGCTTTTAAGAGTCATCCTGAGCTTTTTAGAGTTTCTTAGAGCTCTTTCAGGGCTCTTTAGGATTTTTAGGGCTTTTAGGAAACAATCAAAGATAATCTTTATTATTGTAGGGAATTTTGTTAGTATCATTCTTTATAAAGAATTAAGTTACTTTCAGTTGGGTTTAAAGAATCCCCTGGCTAGTAGATACTAGTGCTACGAAATATAATTAACTGAACTTAAAGCTTTTTCAGAGCTTTTTAGAGTTTTTCAGAGCTCTTTCAGGGCTCTTTAGTGTTTTTAGGGTTTTTAGGAAACATTCAAAGATATTTTTTTTTGGTAAGTCCAAATTGTATTGATGAATAGCCAATATGTACAAAGAGTTTACAAGAAAAGAGGTCTGAAGACCCAAAAAAACTTACAAACTACTTAAATCTGAAATAAGCAACATTTGGATATTCTAACGAATGTAAAAAATAACGCTTCTCATCATAATTTAATCCTTTACCATTTCTTAGAGAACAACCCCTTTTGGCCATTTTATCTGCCGAGAAGTTGGCTTCACGAAAAGTGTGAACAAAACGAATTGATTCATAGCTGTTTTGAATTAACCTCCACCTGTGCTTAACAAACCAATGAACATTTGAAGTTGTCAAGGCAGTAATAGCCCCAACTGAATCCGAACGAATAAGGATTAAGCCAATATTCCACTTAACAGCCCATTCTAGACCCACGATAATACCATACAGATCCGCCAAGAAGTTGTTCTTTCTCCCCAAACCAATGCTCATAGCCCCCATAAAATTGCAGTCCGCATCCCGAACAACAATACCAGCTCCCGCTCTGCCAGGGTTTCCTTTGGCAGCACCATCGCAGCACAATAAGAGCTCATCCCTGTTTGGAGGACTCCAGTTACATTCAATAGGCTGCACAAGTTTAACCTTCCTATGACGCACTCCAAAACAAGTTAAAATCTCCAAGTCTAACGACGTATTGTGCATGAAACTCTTCATCCTAATAGAGTAATCATGGATCAAATGGAAAGTCCGCTGTTTGAAGAAATGAAAGTTAACTGCTGCATTATGAAAACAGGCCATATTTCGAGTCTGCCAAAGCTCAGAACGAATCACCATGTTGGCCAATAACCATAAATCCTTTATTATGCGACCACGCCCTTTAGCTGCCTTGTAAGATAGCACAAAATCATTGTTAAAAAAAAACACCTAATCAAATTATTTGTTATCTATTTCAATGAAATTCTTTCCACAACTCTACCACCCGGTCAATTCTGTTCCACTTAATCCCTCTTTCATGGCCACATATCTTTCCGGCTAAGGAATGGGAAATCTTTCTCCTCTTACATGAATCAAATGCTTCATTTCATCCGGGAAAAGCCACCTCTTTCTCAACAATTTCTTTGTCATTTGATCCAATAGTGTTCCATTAGATAGGAACAGATTCGATAAATACTGATAACTCTCGGATGGAGTATTAGAACGGAAAAATCCATTAGAGAATAAACTATTGGTTCTAAGCCATCTCTGGTGATGAATCAACAATTCGAAGTGCTTTTCTTGCGTATTCTTGATGAACCAGCATTTATATATAGATGTAGGAGGCTTTGTTTGGGAAGTAAGAAGCCCCTTTGACATCTCTTGATCTGCAAAGAATTCTCGACGTGAAAACACAGAGACAAAGGGCTGATCTTTGAATAGGAAAAAGAATGGATCTGCAGGGTCCCAAATGCATTGGCTTATTCGAAAAAAACCTTGTTCTTTGGAGGATCTATCTCGTGTCTGGGATTGCATGGTTCCACTCTGCAAGAACTACGAATCATTCTCTGGAAGCTCATCCTCTTTATGATAAATGATACGCTTGCCCCGAAATGACCTGTCCCAATAGGGAAATCCCAATTCATTGGACCTTTCAATACAATCAAATAGATTTCCACAAGGGCGCCATATTCTAGGAGCCCAAACTATGTGATTGAATAAATCCTCCTCTATCTGTTGCGGGTCGAGGGCTCCTTCTTCAAACTCCGACTCGTTTTTTTTCATATAGAAATCTCTGATCAACAAAAGAACAAGATCCATTTTGCATCATATCTAAGGGATTTCTTGGTTCGGACCGAAGAAGCAATGTCACTCGATCATTATCAAACTGAATGCAATCTTTTTCTGTCCGTGAGGATCCCACCAGCGCGCCTTGTGCTTCTAAGAGGCCATGAACTAGATCAGAATCATTCTCAGCGAATCCATAAGAAGTGATCCAATTTTTTTCATCGGGTCCGGGTAGAGACCAAATATCTTGAGCGACCGATCCGGCAGAACAACTCAAAAGATAAAGAAGTATCGTTAATTTCTTCATCCTCGTTCCAAGCTCGAAGTACCATTTGTACAAAAAAGAATCCCCTTCCTTACATGATTTCTTCTTCATATAGATAGATATAGGATCTATGGGGAAATTACTTAGAAGTATATTTTGTGCCACAACCCTTCCTATCTGATAGAAAAGGATCCCATGATCCTGAACCGATCTTACCTGGGATCGCAAATCCCAAGTTTGTCTATGAAGAGCGGATCTAATTGTATTAGTGTCTAGAATGGATTTCTTCTGTGTAATATTAATGGATAGGGCCTCATTGGTAAGTGCTACAAGATCTCGTGCATTGGAGCCCATGGTTATGGCTCCGAATCCATTAGTATGGAACATTTTATTTTCCAAGTGAAATCCCCTAGTATATGAAAGAGTGAAAAAGTGCTTTCGTTGTTGTGGAATAAGAAGCCTCCGTATCTTAATGCATGTATTTAATTTATTTGGAGCTATTAGAGCGGGATCCACTTTTTGGGGAATATGAGTCGAAGCAATAACAAGGATAATTTTAGTGGAGCATCTTTCACAATCCATGGAGAGATAGTTCACTAATAGACCGAGGGATAAGTAATTCGACTCATTCACATACCGATCATGAATGTCTGGAATCCATATTATGCAAGGAGACATTGCTTTTGCTAATTCGAATTGAAGGGTGATATCAAATCGGTCTTTTTTCGGCGTCATATACATAGTTAGTGCATTCGTCATAGTTAGTAGCTCTGTATCAAGGTCATCATCGATATCATCACTAGCATCAATCTCGATATTGTCACTACCATCAATATCATCAATAAGATAACCTTTAGGATTGTCATCCAGGAACTTGTATGGAAAACCATAATGAAAGGAACATAAGAGTTTGTCGCTAGGTATTTGACCAAATTGGATCGTCCAGTTCCTATAGAAACTATCACTAAAATACCCCTAGACGGGGATAGGTCTAAGCGGAGAGAAATGGGTTTTCCATGAGATGGGAAATGAAAACTATTAGCCCTACACGAGGTTTGTGAATAAGTGATTGTCTGATAATGAGCAAGGAGTATCCGTCTTTCTGCTAAACAGGATCTATTGAACTCATAATTCATCAGATTTTTTTATGAATGTCAACTAAGTATCGTATGTAAATTGATCCCGGTTGTTCAACCATTTGATAACCAGAGTCATTCTTTGATAAATAATCACTATGAGTCAGACTCAATAGAATTTGATCAATCCTTTTTTTTGTCGTTAAGGTGGAGAACTGAACCAAGAATTCTCTTTCTTCATCATCAATCGAATCGCTGTTCGCGGCCCAGGATTCTATTTTATCATCAATCCAATCAACGTTCACGTTTTTTATTTTTCTTATCAATGAATAGATCTCTTTACTTGTACGACTTAGATATCTCGTATTTCTCGAAAAAGTGATTTGATTGATGGGATTTGGTATGATACTTATGATATCGATGAGATTGATATTCAAATATTTCTTCTTAGAACGTATTGATTTGACCCCATAAGTGGGACCACCACCCCATAGCATGTTGCCACCAGAAGCAGAACCCCGTATTTCTTCTAGAGAATCTCCTAATTGTTCCAGAGCAACTAGAAAGGGATTCTTTAACCAGAAAGAGTTCAGTTCAGATGTAGGATACCTATCCAGAAGTTTTCGCAACTCAATCATGTATGATGGAATCATCAAAGATTAGATCTTTTCGAACTCTGTCTGTAACTCACTAGAGGCCCGGGAAACAAAGAGAAGATGTGTACGAACGAGATATCCATCAACAAGAAGAAGCAAAAGGATTGAATAGAGGAACTCCCGAGCATTTGGTGATCTCAGATGTATCCATATCAATGGAACGGGTGACTCATTATTTCGATGAATCATTTCTTCGGACAGAAGAAGATTATGTAAACACTTACTCGAAATCTCACTTATCGGATTCCATTGTGGAAGAATCGCCCACAATTTTTTCTGAGGAATTGGCCATGATGTATCTGATTCATGCATAATATCATGAAAAATGGATACAAATTTTTGACTGCTACTTAGTATCGGCAATAGGTCAGAAAAAGTATCTAAAAGGGTGAAATTTAGATATTTGCACCCTGCCGAAGTAAGGAACCATGGCATATATGTTTGTAACAGATTCCATTTTGAGAGATTTGAAAAAGCACTATCTCGTTGAAGGGTTCTATACATCTGCCATTTCTCAACGCATTTCTTTAAACAAAGACTCCATTTTTTCCTCTTTTCGGATGGTAAATATTTATCAAAACATGAAGTGTGAATCAAACCCATGTTTGAATTGAAATTGAGATACTGATGCAAATTCTTCCCTTCTGAATCAGAGAGATTCATATCTGAAAGAGGTTGACAATAAGTTCTTTCAAAATTGACTATTTGTCCCTCTGTTAGAGGTGTTTCAGAAATGTTTGTGATCGAGTAAATAGCTCTACGAACGAATGGATCGAATCGAATTGGAAAATGGAAATATTTGTACAAGTTATACCTTTCGTCACCACTTTGTGGAAAATCGTTAGGTATGAATATGTTAGACACCTGTGACTCGATTGATGAAATAGTATCTCTCTCCAAAAAAACATATTTTTTTGGACCGACGCACAAAGAAAAAATGTTGTTGCGAATGAACAAGATATTAAGGAATTGTCCATACGTAAGATCATAATTATTGATATGGGCCTTTTCCACATAAAAAGGGAATCTTTTGTTACAATCGAACCAGAAGTGATGTGGATTATTCCAGAATCGAAGTCGATTTGCTTTATAAAAAGAAGAGATCAATAAAATTCTATGAAATGGTTTCACAGGATTCAGCCAATTGTCTCGATCATGGGATATCATTGAGAAATAGGAATCGGTGTTATCAAAGTCTTTCCTGCAATTATTTCTAGTATGAAATGAGTCAATCATCCACTTTGGTATCTTATTGAATAAAAACGGTGATATTGTTCCTCCATTGATCAAGAATTTCGATTTTTGGGAAGTATCACGATTATCCAATAAGAAGGGTTTCAATTTATTCAAATGAACGATTTGAACACTTATTGATTCTAACAACTGATTGCAGAGTTGATCATTCAGCCCTTTCAATTCATAGATGTGGATCTCGGACCTATGAATGGGGATATTCCCGATACTCACAAAGAAAAAAGGAAGTGACTTAGACAAAAAGAGAAGTGACATGGACAAAAAGAGAAGTGACTTGGACAAAAAGATAAGTGTCTTGGACAAATCTTGTTTGTCGATAACCTCAGACCAATCAATCGAATATTGATTAATACGTAATCGACCGAACACTACTTGAAAACGTCTCCTCTGCTCAGAAACGAAATGTGCCAAATGTTCCTGGAAATTCTTGCTCCCGTTGGGCCATTGTATCTATATGCATTAGGATCCCGATTCATGGATCTCTCGGTTCGAGAAATAAGAAGATCGAACCATTTCTTCTGTCTCTTTTTCAAATTCGATAAATGTTGGTTGATCGTATATTTCATTATAGTTCTATGATTCAGCGTATCATTTCCTATTTAATCCCTTTGAATTCCATAAAAGAATCGATTCGATACATTTCTTATGTACCCATAGGTGATATATTGGATTTTAATCAGATTTCGGATCAATCTATATTGATTGACTGCTTCCATTATGTTGTTGCTATCAAATACCACTCTTTTTGGTTTTGGATCTTCCAAGTCATTCCCGCAGGAGATCCGGATCGATTTTTTTCTGATCCTTTGATAAAAAGATTCATTCTCTTCATCAAAAATAGGAGGTAGAACCAAGAAAGATTTCTTTTTCTATTCATCCCTGTAGTTGAATACCTCATTCAATAAATTTTTTTTATCCAACCCGTAGGAATCAATAGAAAAAGGAAAATCCCTTATGATACACCAGATCTGGCTCAGTTATTGGTAGAGTGAATAGAGCTGCCATTTCTTGAAATTTCTCTTATGTTTCGGTCATGGAATAGATAAAATAAATAAAAAAATGATTTTGGTTCAAGAATGAAATTTTATTGGAACTGTCCATATCCGGTTCATCCTTCGGAACCATATCGCATCCCGGATTTGATGAAATAGGATGAATTGAGACGGTATTTTGTAAATACCTAATTATCTTGAATATATCAACCATTTCTTTATTTTCCGATCGTCTAGAAGGGACAAAAGAAACATCTTGTTCTTTCTTCAACAATTTATGATCTCTAGTGGACCTCTCAGTATGATTCGAACCCAGATGAAGTTATGACCGTCTGTCATAGAAAAAGGAACAAATTGATTTTGTAGAATTCCCAAGAATTGCTTCGATATCTTCCGGAATCAGATGATTATTCATCTGCTTCTCACGTTCCGTGAATAGCCGGGACATTGAGGAATATCCAGAAAGGCATTTCTGGAATCGGTCTGATTTTCTCTCTGTTCGTTCCGTTTGAAGAAAGGAAGGATCCCAAAGAATCGATCTTTCTTTTTGTTGTTTAATCTCTATTTGATTGATCAATGTGTGATATTCCGAATCCTCATTACTAATCGAATCGAAAGGGTCTCTGGATTGATCAGAAGATCCTTTTAATTGGCTAGAATTCGTTACTTGAACGAAAATAGATCTTGTGGAATCATATTGAATATTTGACGATACATTTCGTACCTTGATAAAAAATGATCCTTGCTTACCAACCACACATTGTCTAACCAAATCCAACTCTCTCTCGATACGTTCCTCAAAAAATCCGACTCGTGCAGATTCTTTCCCCAACTAATGAAGATATCTTGGCGGAATTGCCACATATGAAATTGAGCACAATTTTGCAAAGAAATACCCCACTTGTTTCTCGAGAAGAGATGGGAAACATGTTCAATCTCATTTGATTGAATAGTTGACTCAGCTCCTTGTTTTTTGAAGAAACCCTCTACTTAAATTGGTCTTTTTTTCACGAAAATCATACATGAGATAACAAATCCAATGTTTCACTAAAATTTCGAATAGCTGTCCCGAATTCAAGTTGATTATGTTTCGCTTCTTTCTCAGAGAAAGACGATCAAACAATTCCCAATCATGGTCCTCGCGGATCGAATCATCCGTATAGGATACAAAAAGAAACTCCAGATATTTGATATCTTTCTCTTTAAATGGGATCTCAATTCTAGCTACGGTTTCCTTAGATATCTTACAACTAGAATTCCACCCTTTTCTGATCCGGTTCCTCCACCACCGCGAACCCCAGTTAGATTCAGGCATTATACACTTTTTCGTTATTGGGAGAACCCAAGTACTCTCTTTAGGATCCATGAAACAACTCTCAGAGATCTTTTTCCCTTTTGGAAGATAGAGGAGCGAAACAATCAACCTATTAATATTGGAAGACCAAAAAGATTCTTCCGATGTATCATTTCTAGGTCCAATGGAATTCATAGGTATAGGAAGAAGCCCCATCAAATAGATATTTTTTCTTTCGACCATATTTCGATTGTTAATACGATATATAAGGACCGCTACTAAAAGAAGCACTACACCTTTGATCGTGAAATATCGATTGCTTGTTGAACCCTGTGAATCGCGTGAAAGGAGGATACTCCAAATTCGGGGGTCAAAGAGTTTCATAAAACATTCTTGGTGGAAAAAAATGTGAGTGAAAGATCCCACTGAATCAAATTTGGTCCATGAATCTAAGAAATAGTGAGAATTCTTGATCTCTCTCAATATCTCTCTCAATTCGAAGATCCAGGATTTTAATTGATGTCGTTTCATTGATTCCTGTTTCATTGATTCCTCCTGAAGATTTCATTTCAATTGGAATTTGGTTATTCACGATGTACGATGATCCCTGCTAAGCATCCATGGCTGAATGGTTAAAGCGCCCAACTCATAATTGGCAAATTCGTAGGTTCAATTCCTGCTAGATAAATGCCAATGGGAACGTTCAATAAGTCTATTGGAGTTGGCTCTATATCAATGGATCTCATCATCCATACATAACGAATTGGTATGGTATATTCATACCATAACATACGAACAGTAAGAACTAGAATTCTTATCAATACTGGAACTCATAGGTAAGAAAATGGATATATGGATGGAATCAAATATGCAATATTTACAGACAAAAGTATTCGGTTATTGGGGAATAATCAATATACTTATAATGTCGAATCAGGATCAACTAGGACAGAAATAAAGCATTGGGTCGAACTCTTCTTTGGTGTCAAGGTAATAGCTATGAATAGTCATCGACTCCCACGAAAGGGTAGAATAATGGGACCTAATGGGACATACAATGCATTACAAACGTATGATCATTACGCTTCAACCGGGTTATTCTATTCCACCTCTTAGAAAGAAAAGAACTTAAAAAAAAATACTTAATAACACAACGATACATTTATACAAAACTTCTACTCCGAGCATACACAATGGGGCCGTAGACAGTCAAGTGAAATCCAATTCACGAAATAATTTGATCTCTGGATAGCAACGTCATTGTGGTAAAGGTCGTAATACCAGAGGCATCATTACCGCATGGCATAGAGGGGGAGGTCATAAGCGTCTATACTGTAAAATAGATTTTCGACGAAATGAAAAAGACATATCTGGTAGAATCGTAACCATAGAATACGACCCCAACCGAAATGCATACATTTGTCTCATACACTATGGGGATGGTGAGAAGAGATATATTTTACATCCCAGAGGGGATATAATTGGAGATACCATTGTTTCTGGTACAGAAGTTCCTATCTCAATGGGAAATGCCCTACCTTTGAGTGCGGTTTGAACCATTGATTTACGTAATTGGAAGTAACCAATTAGGTTTACGACGAAACCTAGAAATCAATCACTGATCCAATTTGAGTACCTCTACGGGATAGACCTCAACAGAAAACTGAAGAGTAACGACAGCAAGTGATTGAGTTCAGTAGTTCCTCATATAAAATTATTGACTCTAGAGATATGGTAATATGAAGAAGACAAAATTGTTTGAAGCACCGACAGAACCGGAAGCGCTCCTTGTTCCAAAGATAGGAGGACGGGTTATTCACATTTCATTTGATGGTCAGAGGCGAATTGAAAGCTAAGCAATGGTAATTCTACCCCCGGGAAAAAATAGAGATGTCTCTTACGTTACCTGTAATATGTGGAAGTATCGACGTAATTTCATAGAGTCATTCGGTCTGAATGCTACATGAAGAACATAAGCCAGATGATGGAACGGGGAGACCTAGGATGTGGAAGATCATAACATGAGTGATTCAGAAGATTTGGATTCCTATATTACCACTCATGTGGTACTTCATCATACGATTCATATAAAATCCATCTGTCTAGATATCATTATATACATCCAGAAAGCCGTATGCTTTGGAAGAAGCTTGTACAGTTTGGGAATGGGTTTTGATTGATCAAAAAGAAGAATCTACTTCAACCGGTATGCCCTTAGGCACGGCCATACATAACATAGAAATCACACTTGGAAAAGGTGGACAATTAGCTAGAGCAGCAGGTGCTGTAGCGAAACTGATTGCAAAAGAGGGTAAATCGGCCACATTAAAATTACTGTCTGGGGAGGTCCGTTTGATATCCAAAACCTGCTCAGCAACAGTCGGGCAAGTGGGTAATGTTGGGGTGAACCAGAAAAGTTTGGGTAGAACCGGATCTAAGTGTTGGCTAGGTAAGCGTCCTGTAGTAAGAGGGGTAGTTATGAACCCTGTAGACCATCCCCATGGGGGTGGTGAAGGAAGGGCCCCAATTGGTAGAAAACAACCCACAACCCCTTGGGGTTATCCTGCTCTTGGAAGAAGAAGAAGTAGAAAAAGGAATAAATATAGTGATAGTTTGATTCTTCGTCGACGTACTAAATAGGAGATAAAATCGAGAATATGTTTCTTCGTCTTTACAAAAGAAAAAAAGATAGGAGTAATTAGCTGTGACACGTTCACTAAAAAAATCCTTTTGTTGCTAATCATTTATTAGGAAAAATTGAAAAGCTCAACATAAGTATATAGCTCTCTATAATTAAATAGAGATTACGGGCGAACGGCGGGAATTGAACCCGCGCGTGGTGGATTCATAATCCACTGCCTTGATCCACTTGGCTACATCCTCCCCCTAATATTTAAATTTTATATCACTCAAGGTTAAATATTTGAGTAGTTGTCTATTAACTTTATTAATACTTAAATAAGTATAAGTATGTTGTACAAAAAAAGTAAATCCTTTCAATAAAAGGTACACTTTTTTATGGAAATAAAACAATACTAAAACTAAATGAAGGAGCAATACCGACCCTCTTATTCTATCAAGAGGGTCGGTATTGCTCCTTCAACTTCAACGCTTCTTATCCGTTTGTGGATGGAGCTTCAACAACAGCTAGGTCTAGAGGGAAGTTGTGAGCATTACGTTCATGCATAACTTCCATACCAAGGTTAGCACGGTTGATAATATCATCCCAAGTGTTAATTACACGACCTTTGCTGTCAACTACAGATTGGTTAAAATTGAAAGTCATGGTGCTAATACCCAAAGCAGTGAACCAAATACCTACTACTGGCCAAGCACCCAAGAAGAAATGTAAAGAACGAGAATTGTTGAAACTAGCGTATTGGAAGATCAATCGGCCAAAATAACCATGAGTGGCTACAATGTTATAAGTTTCTTCCTCTTGACCGAATCTGTAACCTTCATTAGCAGATTCATTTTTTGTGGTTTCCCTACCAAGGAACCATGCATATCACTAAATAGGGAACCGCCGAATACACCAGCTACGCCTAACATGTGAAATGGGTGCATAAGGATGTTGTGCACAGCCTGGAATATAATCATGAAGTTGAAAGTACCAGAGATTCCTAGAGGCATGCCATCAGAAAAGCTTCCTTGACCAATTGGGTAGATCAAGAAAACTGCGGTAGCAGCTGCAACAGGAGCTGAATATGCGACAACAATCCAAGGGCGCATACCCAGACGGAAACTAAGTTCCCACTCACGACCCATGTAACAAGCTACAACAAGTAAGAAGTGTAGAACAATTAGATCATAAGGACCACCATTGTATAACCATTCATCAACAGAAGCCGCTTCCCAGATCGGGTAAAAATGCAACCCGATAGCTGCAGAAGTAGGAATAATGGCACCAGAGATGATATTGTTTCCATAAAGTAGAGACCCAGAAACAGGTTCATGAATACCATCAATATCTACTGGAGGAGCAGCAATGAAGGCGATAATAAATACATAAGTTGCAGTCAATAAGGTAGGGACCATCAAAACACCAAACCACCCAATATAAAGGCGTTTTTCTGTGTTGGTTATCCAGTTACAGAAGCGACCCCATAGACTTTCACTTTCGCGTCTCTCTAAAATTGCAGCCATGGTAAAATCTTGGTTTATTCAATTATCAGGGACTCGCAAGCACAAAAACTATCTATAATTGATAATTGAAAGCTTGTTATCTAACAGTATAACATGACTTATATGCCCATGTCAACCAATATAAGATTCATATCCATACAGATAAACTTATTATAATGCATGGTGAATGAAGAAACTAAAGTTAAAAAAAAAAAGAGATCCATTTCATTTGTATTTTCCATATAATATTTTGGGTTCCCTGGGACTCGAACCCGGAACTAGTCGGATGAAGTAGAGAATTCCCTTGTTGAAATAAGAGAAAAATCCCTCTCCAAACCGTGCTTGCATTTTTAATTGCACACGACTTTCCTTATGTATACATCTAAGACTCAGTTACCTAGAGAGGATTCTAAGAAAGTTAAATACTAATTAAGTTGATTCAATTACAACTTCATATGCATTTTAAAATTGAAATGAATGAAAACATTTTTTCGTCCTTTTGGTTTGGGATCAGATCAATTTAAACGATCTCCTAACCAATTATGAATGATTGGCTAGGTCATTGACACGAAAAATATCTAAATACCAAATCTTTTCTCTATAGAACTTCCGGGAAGAAGAAGCGCTTCGGAAGATGAAAGGGAGAACTTGTTCTTCCTCCGTAAAGAATTCTTCCAACAGTACCGAACCTAATCTTTTCAAAAAAGCACGTACAATACTTTTGTGTTTACGAGCCAAAGTTCTAGCGCGCGAAAGTCGAATTATATACTTTATTTGATACAAACTCTTTTTTTTTGAAGATCCGCTGTAATAAAGCGAAAGATTTCTGCATATACGCCCAAATCTATCGAGAATATCGGAATCTGATAAATCGGCCCAATCCGGCTTACTAATGAGATGCCCTGAAACGTTACAAAATTTCGTTTTATCCAACGACCCAACCAAAGAAATAATTGGGACTTTGGTATCAAACTTCTTAATACAAATATCCATTATAAATTTACTTTCTATCATTTGACTCCTTACCACCGAAGGGTTAAGTCGTACACTTGCAAGATAGCTCAAAAGCTCGAGGGAATGATTGGATAATTTATTTATCTTAATTCTATCTGGTTGAGACCGAAAGGAAAAATTACATTTCCATAAATTTACAAGATTCCAGTTCCATTTATTCATCAAAAGAGTACTTCCCTTTGAAGCCAAAATTGATTTTCCTTGATATCTGACACAATGCATAAAAGGATCCTTGAACAACCATAGGAAGGTCTGAAAATCATTACTAAACACTACTACAGGATGCTCCATTTTTCCATAAAAATTTATTCGCTCAAGAAGGATTCTAATTGATGTTGATCGTAAATGAAAAGATTGTTTACGGAGAAAAACTAATATGGATTCACATTCATATACATGAGAATTATATAGGAAGAAGAAAAAGCGTTGATTCTCCTTTGGAAAAAAGGAAATTGCTTTATTTTGAGTAATAAGACTATAGCAATTATGATACTCATGGAGAAAGAATCGCAATAAATGCAAAGAGGGAACATCTTGTATCCAAGAGCGTAGGATTTGAACCAAGATTTCCAAATGGACAGGGTAGGGTATTAGTATATATGACACATGATTTAAATGTGATAATTTATCCTCTAAAAAAGGAAATATTGAATGAATGGATCGTAAATTATGAGATTTTTTTATATCCTTTCCTTCTAGAAAAAATACTAATCGTAGTGAAAAAGGAATTTCTACTATGACTGAAAGCCCCTCGGATATCATTTGATAATAAACATTTGGGTTGCGCGCAACAATTTTTTTTTGTTTAGCAACATTTGTCGAAATCATCAAATTAAAATGTTTCTGTTGATACATTTGAGGAATTAAACGTTTCACAAACAGTGAACTGGATTTGTTATCATAACCTACATTTTTCACGGATTCATAAAGAATTGATCCATTTAAACCATGATCATGAGAAAGTGCACAAATATACTCCTGAAAGAGAAGTGGATATAGGAAGTCTTGTTGCCGAGATCTATCTATTTTTGAATATGCTTCTAATTCCTTCATTTAAAATTCGATTTGAAACAAAGGCAAAGGATTTCTTGGGTTCACAAATGATACATAGTGCGATACAGTCAAAACAAGGTATATAATAACAAAAAACTAGACACCTCAGAGACAAATATGCTAATCAACGGATCCTACCTTTTTTAATCCAATTGATAATGGTTAGAAATCCTCTATTTTTGCAACCCGATCGCTCTTTTGATTTTGGAAAAAATTCATCTTTATCAATATACCCCTTCTTCTACACATTCGTCTCCCCTCCATACTATAATGAAGATATAGTGAATAGTAAGGATTCATAAAAAAATAGATAATCCATGTATAGGAGAACCTTTTTCCGCGTTAGGCACTAATATATTTTTAACGTATAATTAGATCGGATAATCATTCAAATTAAGAACAAAAGCACGTTGCTTTTTATTTCCCTATAATTGGAGTCGTATGGCTCTATCCATTTATTCACTCGACCCATCCGTGAATTTCTTTTGTCACGCTCCAAGAATTCAAACAATATCTTGTACCGTTCTGGTAAGGACGAAAAAATTCTCAGAGTTTTGCATTGATACGACATGCTATTTTTTCCATTCATTCCCTTTCAGTATCATTCGTGGTCTTCAAACTTTACCAATGGTATGGACGAATCCGTTGGTTCATCCAAATGTGTAAAAGAATCTAGCCGCACTTAAAAGCCGAGTACTTTACCGTTGAGTTAGCAACCCAAATAATATAATTATGGTGTGTAGATACGACGGAAATAAAAAAAAGAAATAAATTAGATTGAACGGACACATCAAAGGATTAAACTTACAACAAATCTAACAAACACTTTTTTATGAAGTAAAAAATAAAACTTATGGGACGTGGATAAATAGATCCATTTATCCACGATCCAATTATATTTGTTCAATACACTATTGTTAATATGAACGTTGAAAACATAAAGAAAAAAGAAAAAACTCAAATATAACTAAAGGGGCAATAAGCAAGCTTAATCCCCTTTTCTTGGTGTCATCCTAACAAAAACTATATCAAGAAAAAATATTTCATTTTTTCGAGAATCGATAATTTGGGATTATATGAAAGCAATCTAATAGTAAATTCGTATAAATAGAACAATAAAAAGAGTGAAAAAAGAAGAAATTACGGGAAGTTAAGTTCACATTATGGAACCCCCACTTTATTTTTCTTTGTTCATTATTTAAAGTTCGTTTGATTAACGGGAAGTTCCTTAAACGCCTCTGCCTTCTTTGAAATATCATGAACGGTTCCTGTGGGTTGAGCGCCTTTTTCAAGGAAATAAAGAATAGAGGGAACGTTTGAATAAGTTTGATTCTTTATCGGATCGTAAAAACCCACTTTCCGAAGATCTCTTTCTTCTCTTCGAGATCGAACATCAATTGCAACGATTCGATAGATGTCTCATTGGGATAGATGTAGATGAACAACGCCCCCTAGAAACGTATAGGAGGTTTTCTCCTCGTATGGCTCGAGAAAGAATGATTTGAATTTATGTATATAGTTCCAAATAGATTGAGAAAATCAGCAAATCCATTAGACTTTTTTTGCATTCCTTTTTTTCTTCCTTCTCGCAGAAAAGAAAAAACCATTCGTACTCATAACTCAAGTTGTATAATTATCAAAGAGATCAAAGGAAAATCCTTAAGCTTAGGCATTTCATTTATTGAGTTGTCTCTAACCCCCTTGCTTTGTCTTGTTTAGAGTCCATTTTTTATTCCTTTCCCTGACCGAACCTATTGTTGAGACAACATAAAATGGTGTTTTCTTGTTCCATGATCCTTTATCGTTGCTTTGAATCATTGGGTTTAGACATTACTTCGGTGATCTTTAATCTTTCAAAACGGCAGCAACATACCTTTTGTGATTTCTTTCTATCGAAGAATCAGATGAAGGATTGATTCCCATGCGTTACACTTTTGTTTTGATCAAAATAGTTTTTTGACAATTCCAAGAAAAGAATTTTCTTTTTTTGAAACGTTTGCTCAAATTGGATCCTTTCGATTTCCATATTGAAGATATACTTACGAAGTTGTTCCGAATTATTGATTGACACTAACCCTAGACCCTTTCCCTGAGAAATGAATCAAAACTTTCTACTCGATCTCCATCATGTACTATTTACAACCCAACAAAAAGGGATTGTTCTAGTGAAACAGAACAAACTATGTCGAGCCAAGAGCACCTTCATTCCTTTATAAAATGGTGGATGTAAGAATCCACAACCGATCATGTCCTTCAACTCGCACGTTGCTTTCTACCACATCATTTTAAACGAAGTTTTACCATAACTTTCCTCTAGTTTGGAGCCGGTATGGAATTGATTCAATATGGAATTATGAATAGTCATTGGTTCAATCGGCACATAGTAATCTATACTTTCATACTTTCTTTTTCTATATGGAAAGGTTCTTTTTTCTGGAGAAGTCTTCGCAAAGGATTCAATTTAATTAACCCCATCTTTTATTCTATGAGCAAAAGAAATTATATAGAAAATGAAGAAAAAAACGCTTTTCTTTAATGTGCATCTTCAACAGAACAAATTGTTCAAGACGATCAATCATGAAAGATTCAACCTTTCTCGACCAACAAAACTAAAAACACCTAACTAAAAAAAGGGGAGGGTCTTTAATTAAATTTTTAATACCGAAAAAAAATGAATATTAAGTATTAACCAAAGAAATGGGTCCAATGAACTGGAAAGGCCAGAAATGAGTCGATAGAATTAAAATTAACAAATCTCACATCTCTTCGAGAACCAAAAATCGATAAAACATCATTAAAAGCATTTCGTTTTTAAAATTTTATATTTAAATATCAATAGAATCTTTCTTATTTGATCGTGAAATAAATTAAAAGATTTCGCAATCAGATCATAGCCAGTAGTTAAAAAAGTTTAATAAATATCTCATTTCCGACTCAATCACCCATAGATTTTGAATGAATCATTATCTCGGTGATGGAATGAAAATTTAATTAGTCCCAATAGCCCCTTCTTGTTTAGTTTAGACTTCCAAGATCCCCAGAGAATTAATAACTAATAACTGGACTCCCCTGTTTACTTTAAATATCGGGGAAGTAAGGTAAAGTTTTTTTTTCGCATTTTCACTTTGAATGCATTATTTTTTTTTATTCAAAGACCATAAAGTCTTTCTAATCAACTAGGAATATCGACGGAATAGGCAGACACGGAAGAGCCCATCTAATTTTTGAATTCAACTATTGAGCTATTTCCTAGTCAGGTAGGATAGGAAATAGATTTTTCTCTATCGGCATGTCATTTTCCCTGGGTTGTTTTGCGAGAAAAAAGGGAAAGATATGATTCAGAAAAGAATCAGTAGAACTAAGCTAAGAAAAAAGGATTCGATTTTATTCAACATTACACTTTGAACCTAATTGGACTGCTCTAGGACGGAAGGATTCGAACCTCCGAGTCGCGGGACCAAAACCCGTTGCCTTACCGCTTGGCCACGACCCATTTATATTTATATTTGACACCAATAAACACTAATATCCGTATTGTTTATTCTTCAATTCCCACCCAAATCTCTATGGAATAGAGTAGATTGTTACTAGGATTTCATGCATATAGTTGTAGAATTTCACTTAATTTATTGATCATTACAGAGAATTAAATTAATATATTGTATGAAAGTATGACTCCTTCTGTTCTCGGTTGAGAAGTGAAGGATTTGTGATTGAGCAAGTAAAATAAAAAAAGAATTTTGATCTACCTTACTTTCTTCGTTTTTTTCCTTAATATCAATAACTCAATCAAAATACAATTATCTCCAAGAAGGAAATGTTTGTTATGCTTAATATCTTTAGTTTGATCTGTATCTATCTTAATTCTGCCCTTCATTCGAGTAGTTTTTTCTTCGCCAAATTGCCCGAGGCATATGCGGTTTTTAATCCAATTGTAGATGTTATGCCAGTAATACATGTGCTCTTTCTTCTCTTAGCCCTTGTTTGGCAAGCTGATGTAAGTTTTCGATGTTATTTTTTTCCTACTGTTCTACCAACATGTATGATTTTTTCGATAAAAAAGATTATAACAATTAAAAAGATCAGCTAAGTCTTACATTCTGAACCCTCGATCCAAACATTTTTATTCTTGGATAATTGCGAGAAATCTGGATCACCTCCCCAACTTGACCTTCTACTTCAAGGGCCCTATTAAATTTAGGGTCCCCCACAATATATAATTGGGTCATAAAAAAGCCTTTCCGTAACGAAGGAATCTTATTACAAAATAATTTCTTAAAATTACTTTCTTTTTGATAAACTAATTCGTTTCTTGGTGTAAAAAGAGGATATGTGGTATAAAAAGGATTGTCTATTCCCCTTTTTACAAAAATGATCTTGGAGATTGTGTAATGCTTACTCTCAAACTCTTTGTTTACACAGTAGTGATATTCTTTGTTTCTCTTTTTATCTTCGGATTCCTATCTAATGATCCAGGACATAATCCTGGACGTGAGAAATAAAAAAGAGGAAGAGGAAAAAACCTTTTTATTGCTTGTTGGTTTATTCATTTTCTTATTTTTTTATTGCAGAATTGAACTCTGAGAAAATAAGATCAAATGAAAGGGTGTCGGTCTTTTTTTGAATGAAAAAGAAGCAAGTCAACGAAGGAAACAGAAAGAGAGGGATTCGAACCCTCGATACAAATAAATCGTACAACGGATTAGCAATCCGCCGCTTTAGTCCACTCAACCATCTCTCCAAATTGAAAAAATTACTATGTTACGCTTGAAGCCAAAAAGTCTTTATTTCGTCTTTCACTCTACCCTATAGATAGATAAGATAGATACAAACTGGATTAACAATCCAACTCGAATTTCATTTCGATAATGGGTATATCTTCCATAGAAAGAAAAACGGAATGTCCCCCCTTTTTTAGCCGAAAGCTCTTTTTATTCCCCGGCCTGGTCAGTACCTAGCCGGGCCATTTCTTACTTTATTCCAACGCAATGAATGATAGATCAACTCATTTCTCTGATTTGAAAACAAAAAGACTTGTTATTGAAACAACGACGACAGGAACAGAGAAGACTATTTCCAATCTTATGGTATAGGATATAAGTGTCTTTGCATTTTTTCTCAATTTTGAAAAATAGGGACCTATCCTATTTCTTAATATTATAACTATAATTTCGTTATTTCTTCAAGGGAAGTCTTTTTTTGAAGACTTGAGTTGAGTCCATAAAAAAGACTCCGGGTTTTTATACTAGATCCAGTTGATTGGCTCGAATTCCTAAAATTTACCAGCGGAATATGAATAAAATAAATAGGGAAAGGGTATCTTCAAAAAATGAAAGAATCAAACTTTCTCTCTTTTTTGATAAAATTTTGTATTTGCTTGTAAAGTATTGAAGGGGTTGAAAAAACGGAGCTACGGACTCTGACACAATTTTTTGTGACCTCAGTGGCTCTTTAAAGAACTCCCAGCAAAAAAAAAAGATATATTTTTTTTTTTTATAAAACTTCTTTTCCTACCTCATCAAGTTCTACCGACAAAAAGCGTCAACGCTCCAATTAATAATTATATTTTGATCCTATCTTTATTATGTAGGATTCCCTTGTTCGACGAAGATTCCATTCATACACAATAATCAATTGTAGCGGGTATAGTTTAGTGGTAAAAGTGTGATTCGTTCTATTAATCCCTTAAATAGTTAAGGGGTCTTTCGGTTAATTTGTATTCCGATCAAAAACTTTCTTTCTTAAAAGGATTTTATCCTTTACCTCTCAATGAAAGATTAGAGGAAGAATATACATTCTCGTGATTTGTATCCAAGGGTCAATTCAAAATTGAAAATTGGATTATAGAATTGCGAAGCATAATTTTTTTTTAGTTGGATCAAAACTTCCAATTGAATTAGTATGAATAAAGGGTCCATGGATAAAGAAAAAAGTGTATTTCAATAGTAACTAGATCTTCCATTTTTTCTTTATAAAAGGGAAATTGAAGCGAAATAGCTATTAAATGATGACTTTGTTTTACTAGGGCCATAAACATATTGTTTCAGCTCGGTGGAAACACAACTATTTTCCTCAGGATTCGCACAGTAGAAATAGAGAACGAAATAACTAGAAGTATTTGTTAGAATTACCCCCTTCTAGAGGCATCATCTATAAAGTGAGTTGTTTTGATTGTATTCAGACAAAAAGGTTAACATAGGTGTTATGGGTCGAATTGTCTTTTACAACTTAGATTTGGGAATCTATCCATTTTCCATAAAGGAGCCGAATGAAACCAAAGTTTCATGTTCGGTTTTGAATTAGAGACGTCAAAAAGAAAGGCTGAATCGACGTCGACTATAACCCCTAGCCTTCCAAGCTAACGATGCGGGTTCGATTCCCGCTACCCGCTCCATTTTAATTCTGATATACGCATCATTAATGTGAATACGCATATTTCTTTCCTAAATTATTTCACAAAAGAATCTGGTTCCTTTTTTACAAACAGTAAGATAGTAAAGGAAAAATAAAAAGATAAAATACGGAATGAAAAGGCGTTCATTGTATAATGGATAGGACAGAGGTCTTCTAAACCTTTGGTATAGGTTCAAATCCTATTGGACGTAATTTATTTCCATCTATTTTTTTAATCTTTTTATGTCAAGACAGATATTTTGAATGATTTAAATAAGAAACGTTTATCGACAATTTACTAAGAGTAATCAACTTCCTTATGCTTGTTCCTGAAGTATAAACCATTCCATCTGTTCCTTAATAACTTCCTTCAAAAGAACTTATGCTTCCTCCGGAAATTTCTTGGTAGAAGATATGATTTCTTGCAATTGAGGTTTATTCGTTTTTAAGTAAGTACGTAATTGAACGAGGAATTTCTTTACCTGATCTATTTCTAACGAATCAAGATACCCATTCGTTCCAGTATAAATAGTCATTACCTGTTCTTCCACGGTGAGAGAAGCCGATTGGGCTGGTTTGAGCAATTCACGTAATCGTTGACCTCTTGCCAATTGATTCTGAGTTGCTTTATCGATATTAGAAGCAAATTGTGCAAAGGCTTCTAACTCTGTGAATTGAGCCAACTCCAATTTTAATTTTCCAGCTACTTGTTTCATGGCTTTAATTTGCGCCGCAGATCCTACTCTGGAAACAGAAATCCCCACATTTATAGCAGGTCGGATTCTGACATTGAATAGATCAGCGAATAAGAATATTTGTCCATCTGTAATGGAAATTACGCTGGTAGGGATATAAGCCGAAACATCCCCAGATTGAGTATCTACTATTGGTAAAGCAGTCATACTTCCTTCACCTAAATTTTTTTTTGCTAAGTCAAGAAATTGTATTGATAAAAAAATTATTTACAAGATAAATATAGGAGAAAAGAGATCAATGTGACCCCAAAAACTCCTAAAACCTATTTAAAACGATAATAAATTACATTCGGGAATTCAATTGAACTCAAGAAAACTGGGCGACCTTCAAAATGAATACCAACCCCATCCTCTAATAAACAACCACGCTTTGCCATGGTATCAGCTGCAAAATTTGCCTCTCTAAAGGAATGTTCAAAACGAATTGAACCATATAAACCTTTAACTTCCATCCATCTTTTCCTAGCAAACCAAGGAACGTTATCTTCTTCAAAAGCCTTCAACACACTTGTAGAATCTGATCTAATAACAATGCAATCATATCCCCACTGAACTGCCCACTCCATACCCACAGTAATACCATACAATTCAGCCAAATAATTAGAAGTAACTCCCAAGCCAATACACATAGCACCAACCACCTCACAATTTACATTCCTTGCAACAACACCAGCTCCCTCCACCCCTGGATTACCTCTTGAGGCGCCATCCGTGCACAAAAGCAATTCATTAGCATTAGGAGGAAACCAAAAACACTCCTTAGGATCAGTAAACTTCACCTTTCTATGCCGAACTCGAAAAAACTCCAGAATTCTCAAGTCTTCCAAAGAATTATGCATAAAACTCTTCATTCGAACTGAATATTCTTGCATCAAATTAGAAACACGTTTTTGAAATAAAGACCAACAAGGATTCTTCTTTTCATACACTTTTTTGTTTCTAGTGAACCATAATTCTTAACGCACAACCAAATTCACTACCAACCACAAATCCTTAAAAATACCACTATGATTATTTGCCGCATGGTAAGAAGTAATAATATCATAATGAGGTTTAATTTTGAAAATACCTTCAATCCACTCCCAAGCTATTTGCGCAAAATTACAGCTCCAAAGAACATGTTGGAGAGACTCCTCCTCAATCTGACACACACTACATTTGGATGCAAATTGAAATTTGAATCTGCTGCGTACCTTATCAAGAGTTGCACATGCACCACGAATAAACTTCCAGTTCTGAGCCTCCAATGAAGGATGCACCACCCTCTTCCATAACAGCCACGCCTCCCTCAAAATAGGATATTTCTTCTTAATCAACTCCCTTGCTGCCTTGACAGAAAATTTACCTTGTAAATCAGGCATCCGAATACGCCTATCCACTCCCATATGAATTTTTGGTAAATCTTGTTGTACCACACCAGCACTTAAGAGGAGATGCAAATGAACTCCTTGAATCTGCCAATCACCTTGCACAATAATATCACTTACACGAGCTGATCTGTCTAAGTCCGTGCGATTTAAAACACTAGATAAGGTTGTATTTCCATACCAAATATCAAAGAATAAAGAAGTATCCCTACCGTCACCAATAAAACACTTCGTGTTATTCACCATCTCCTTATGAACCCAACGAAAACCAGGAAGAATAGAAGATTTGACCCCCGCCATCTTAATACGACCATCCCTACAAGTGAATTTGTCTTCCAAAAACCGAGCCCACCTCTTACGAGAAGATTTTATAGACCACCACAATTTCATCATAAAAGCTTTATTCATAGTCCTTAGGCTAGTGATCCCAAGACCACCTTCCTTTAAAGGACTACAAATCTTATCGAAACCTACTACAAAATCTCTAGAAAGGTTAGAATCACCCAACCACAGAAAATTACGAATCACACGCTCACATTGAAGAGTGAATTTTACCGGCCATTTGTACACAGCCATGTTATGAATGGAATAGCTCTAAAGAACATTCTTAACAAGCACAACTCTATCTTGAAAAGATAACATCTTACCTTTCAGAACCGAAAGTTGATCCTTCAACTTATCAACAACGTTGCTGATGTGACTATACTTTAACACTCCCGGCATCACCTTAACTCCCAAATACCTATCAGAAAAGTTAGAAATTTCCATACCCAAGAAGGTAGCAATGGTCCGGCGCCTACTCAAAGTCCCACCACCAAAGTAAATCTTGCTCTTCTCCCTACAAACCCTTTGACCTGAGGCTTGCTGGTAACTCTCCAAAATTTTCACCAAATTCTTCACACTCTTCATATTTCCCTTGCAAAAAATCATAATATCATCACCAAAGAATAAATGAGTTGGAGCAATACCTTTACGCTTTACCATATAAGACATATCCTTATTCTGAAAGAGTTTAGTGATGTTGCGGCTAAACACATCCTCAATCAAAACAAAAATAAGAGGAGAAAGAGGATCCCCCTTCCGTAAACCCCTATTAATCTTGAAGTAACCCTCCGAACTACCATTAAGAAGAATAGAAATATGCGCCGATTCCAGAATTTTCAAAATCCAAGCGCACCAATCTTCAGAAAAACCATACCTTCTAAAAACTTCAAGAACAAAAGACCGGCTCACAGTATCAAAATCTTGAGAGATATCAAGCTTCAATCCCAAATTACCGTCCTTCCTTTTTATGTGCAATTCATTCACCATCTCAGAAGCTAAACTAATATTCTCATGGATATTCCTTCCCTTCATGAAAGCCACCTGCTCTTCAGACACCAACTTACCCAACACACTACCAAGCCTCGTAGCCAAGATTTTAGTAAAAATCTTAAAGAAGAAATTACTTAAATCAATCGGCCTAAAGTTCTTCAAACTAGCAGCTCCCCTAACCTTTGCAAGATAAAGAATAATACTAGAATTAACCCCATTAGGAATGGTTTTAGAAGACCAGCAATAAGTAACCGCTAAAATCATATCCCTATGAATAATCTCCCAACAATGTCTATAAAAACACCCCGAGAAACCATCAGGACTAGGCGCACTATCAGCTCCCAAATCAAAAACCGCCTGTTTAATCTCATCACAAGTAGGAGTAGCATCCAACATATGCGACTCTTCCACAGTAATATAATCATGATCATAATCAAAAATAGTTTCACTTACCTGACTATCGTCACCATTGAATTTATCCTGATAATAAGAAACCACATGAGCACTAAGATGAACCGGCTCGGTAATAGTACTCCCATCTTCAGCAACAAGCTCCGAGATTGTATTAGCACTTCTACGAAATTTAATAGAGTTGTGAAAGAAAGAAGTGTTACTAGAACCCTCCAACAACCACTTATTTCTAGATTTTTGCTTTAACATTATATTCTGCTGCCTTTGAATATCTTGAACCTCAACAAGAGCATCCTTCATATTACTAAGTTTAGAAACATCAAAAGGATCATCATCTGAATTTCTACTAGCTACCTCAAACTTAAGAGTTGCTTGCTTTAATCTAGCATTGACATTGCCAAAAACATATTGATTCCAAACCTTGATAGCCTCCTTCAACCGCTTCAATTTGAATGGAAAAATAAAACCATGATTACCATACACTGGCGCCATCCAAGATAACTCCACCATCTTCAAAAAATCCGGATGAGAAAACCACATCTTCTGAATACGAAAAGGAGCACGTCTAGGCCGTGGGTCACAAAAAGGAAAACCAATAAGAGTCGAATGATCAGAAACTTCCCTAGGAAGAGATTTACACCGCCAATTCGAAAACTTAGACAACCAAGGTTCATTAATAATAGCACGATCCAACTTACTAATAATTCTACCAACACCAGCCTGACCATTGGTCCAAGTAAACTTAGACCCCAACGAATCATCTTAAAACAAGTTATTATCCTCCATCCAATCAGAAAACTCATTAATACAAGAGATACGAGTTACCCTACCCCCTTTATTTTCATCTTGACGAAGAACACAATTGAAATCACCCATAACAAACCAAGGAGTAGTTGCGTCAACAACAACAAGTTGACTCCAAAGCCTCCTTCGAAATACTTGAATATAACTAGCATGAAAAAAAGAGATAAAAACCCCCTCATTTTTAACCGTAATGGCCTGCCTAGACATATTAATCACCACCGGCTCCTCAATACAATCATCCCAAATAATCCACAAATTACCCAAAGAACTAGAAGTAGAATTATGAATTTCCTTCTTATTATAACCAGCCAAATTTAACCTTATCATAGCATTGTCAGTGTAACGAATCTTAGGCTCAGCAATACAAAGTACAACCGGCTTGAACTCATGCACCAACTGACGCAACTTATTACCCGCTTCCACCTTCGCCACCCCATTAATATTCCAAAAGAGAACTATCATCAGGAAACACTCTTCTTATATTTATGAATAGCTTGTGGAATCTTGCTAGGAATCCTACTTTCTAAAACAGGTGAGAAACCCTTTCTAACTCGGTTTCCCAAAGCATTCACTTCAGAATCCGAATCTGATTTGGAATCATTAAGACGTTGCTGAGAAGAACTAGAACTTGTAAGCAAAACCCGACCTGGTCTCGTACTTTTCTTTGGCATATCCACTGGTTTTTCCGCCCACTTAACACCCTTAACACATGATGAAGCTTTCTCAGGCGTCAACTCTTCATCCGAACTACCTCTAGAAGAGTTTTCAGCAGCTTCCGAACTCCCTCCAGAAGAGTGTTCAGCATCATCATTATCAACACCCAACTCATCATTCAAGACATTGAAATTATTAGGAGAAATCATGATAGAAGCTTTAGCAACAGCTCTGTAGCTTGAGGTATGCTCAATATTATCAACCACCCTGTCTTGCAATGACTTATTAACAGCCTCAACCGGCGTAAAAGAAGAAATAGCCTCATTCCTACTAGATTGATTAGTTCTTTCCAATTCACCACTCTTAGCTGACTTAGCTGAGGTTGCAATTTCAACTATTGAAAACCCACTAGCCAAACCCTTTTTCAATGCTAACGCCTTCTTAGCATTCTCAAAAGCTTCAGACGCTGCATGTAAATTGGCTTCAGAAGACGCTAATTCATTCTCTAGCTGAATAGTTTGCTCTAAACCAACAACACTCTCCACTAAACCAGCTTCAACCACCCCATTCACCACAGCTCCACCATGCCCTACAGCAAGAGCATCATCCACATTATCACCAGCACCGGTAACAACCTCGTTAACCACAACAGCACCAGCGTTCACACCACCTACAGTAGCGCCAACACCAGCGTTTGTACTCTCACCAGCCTTGGTTGCATCCTCTCCAGCACCTCCCTTACGGTTTGTCCTATTACGAACATTCTGTCACTCCCCTTTCGCATCAGCCTTAGACGATTTCTCATCATTCTTTGGTTGTCTTATACATTCATCATCATTATGACCAATTATGCAGCACTTCATACAGAAATTAGGAGATTTTGGAATATCCAAATATTGCCAAAACGTCCTCCCCCCAGCTGTTATCTTAATTCTACTTGGAATTTGTTTAGCAAAATCCACATCTACCAAAACTGAGGCAAAGTTTCCATACTCCAAATTTAGGGTTCTTTGATCAACAACAATTGGAGTCCCTAAAACTTTTCCCATTGATAACAAGTTCTTCTCAGTCCATAGTTCTGCAAGTAAACCAGGAAAGTGAACCCATACGTTTGCATGAGAAGTTTTTTGACGATCAGGATCAAAATCTGGGTACCAATCCATTAACTTGAGTTCATGCTGTTGAACAAACCACTTTGTACGTCTGATTCTCTCTTTAGTTTCCTCATCTTGTAGCGTAATAACAAAGAAACATTTTCCCATAGTTATAAACCTAACAGTATTAGGATTAATCTGCCATTGAGAGATTAAAATTGTTTTTACCTCAAATAACTTCAGTCCCGTGAAGTTTAACCTTGCAATGAAACTGTGTTTAAAGGGTTTACAACCCTCTTCATAGAAGTCCGCAGGTATAACAAGGGATGGCTCTCCATCAATCAGAGTAGGATTAGGTAAGCTAGTAATATCAACTCCTGTTGGCTTTAGGGTTTGTTTTGCCTTTAACTTGTCCGCAAAGGATTGGTGTTGTTGAATCCGTGATGAACTATGAGTATCTTCTACCATATTGAATCCAAAGTGAATGAAACTTACGTGAAAAAAAACCTAAACCCTAGTGGTTTCGCCAGAGTTTCTCTTTCCTCTCATTTTCTCTCTCTTAACATTTTTATCATTCATTCCTTCCTTCACCTAAAAGAGTACTTAATTTAGCGCTCTTTCCAAAAGGCGTGAATGCAAATAAAAAACATCTCCTAGATAAGCTTCGCGGCCTGGGGGTCTCAGTAATAGAAGAGACATTTGACGATAAGCTTGTGCTTGTTTGGAGGGATCATCATAAATGATTGAAGTATGTCGTTCACGGTACATAAAATATTCAGTCAGAGCCGCTCATATATAAGGGGCGAGGTATTGTAATGTAGCAGGTGAGTCTGCCATTTCGGCTACCACAATAGTATAATCCATTGCCCCCCGTTCCTGGAAAGTAGTCACTACCTGAGCTACAGAAGACGCTTTTTGACCAATAGATACATAAACACATACTACATTTTTCCCTTTTTGATTGAGAACAGTATCCGTGGATACTGCTGTTTTACCGGTCTGCCTATCCCCAATAATTAATTCTCGTTGGCCGCGCCCTACAGGGATCATCGAATCAATAGCAATAAGTCCCGTTTGAAGAGGCTCATATACAGAACGTCTTGAAATAATACCTGGAGCGGGATATTCAATTAACCGGGATTCAGATCCTCTGTTTTGGATTATCTAATAAATCACTTAGTGAAAGTAGATTATCTTCCCATTCATTTAAAAACTTCCACGATCTCTTCCCGAACCAAACATGAATCTTTCGATTCATTTGGCTCTCACGCTCAGTTATTTATAAGGGATTCCATTTTTTTAATGTAATGAGCCTACCCTCTCTTCTCTGTTCGTATTCCAAAATATCAAAACGGATCATTGATCCACGACCATAATATTTGGAGACTCTTCCGACCAAACAAAAATATGTAATTATCGCAAAGTTGTTTTTTTCTTAAAATCCAAAAAATGCTTCTTACTTTAATACATAGGTCGTTGATTCGGCATTGAAAAAAAGGATCTTTTATTTTTCCAGTAACAGGTTCAAATCGTTTTATCGATATGAGTGTTCTATATCGATAAAATTGCCTACTTTTTTTGAAACCATTTCCATACTAACATAGTGGTAGAAAGAGTACCATGTTGCGCCTAGACTTCAAACGGTTTAGCTTTAACCATGTTAATAGTTTCACATTCTTGGTTGATAGAGAATCAAAGTGTATTTACTTTACCAATGAGTCGCGAAATGCTATGGGTTCTTACATATGATTTCTTCACTTATTCAGAAGTAATTCGCGAGATCGTGCACCCTTCATTTACCTAGTTTAGTTCTAAAGAAAAAAGAAAGTGCAGCTGGTTAGATTTAGCCTATTCTTGAAAATAAATAACCCGCACACACTCCCTTTACAAAAAAAGATCAATACACCAAGTAATACACTTAGATTTATTGGATTTGTTGCTAAAATATCGGTATTAAACCCGAAACTCCCGGCGGATGGCCAGTGACCCAAAGAAACGAAAGAATCGGTTACATTTTTCATATGATCTTAACAAAATCAAACAGAGTTTGTATCAATTCGTCCCTTTTTTTATTGTTTTATTTATTCTTTTTTTTTTCCTTTTTTTTACATAGATTTTATTATTCCATTTTGATTTTTTTTTATATTTCAATTGAGGTTCCCACTCAGAAATGCACTTATTAGAATTAGGTCCAGATCTCATGTCAGCCGTGAAATACCTCATATTTTACAATGCTTTCTAAAAAAAAGGGTTTCATTGGACTAAGAACGGGAAGGAAGAAAGCGAGTAGGTCTGCTAATTCCTCATCCTCAAATCAGTCCTTCTCACGGATATTGTCTCAATCAAAAAGTGGTTGTAGGAGTAAAATCTTGATAGAATTCAAAAAAGCAGGTGGGAAGTCCAGGGAAATAAAATTTAGAAAAAAACTTTCTATTCTTAGGATTAAACAAAAGGATTCGCAAATAAAAGTGCTAATACCACAACCAACCCATAAATTGTTAAAGCTTCCATAAAAGCCTTTTTTTTTGCTAGGTCAAAATGGTTTATTAAAGCAAAAAAACGTAATTACAAGAATTACAAAATGGGAGGCGCTAGGCCTCCACACCCCCATAAACCAAAGGGGCAAAAAAAACTCTAAAAACTCATAAAATAAGCTCTTAAGCACTAAAAAATTGCATAAAGAAGAAAACTAATAAAATCAAAATCGCTTTCGCCCCTTATTTCCAACTCTAAAATTCCTTTTCTTGGGAATGAGATCATCAATTATTTGAGTCAAATCATAGTGCTCTTTGAATTCATATTCATAATCATCATAAGTTTCATCATTGTCATAATCCTGTTCATTTTCATCTGAAGCATAATTACCACCTGGAACAAGCTTAATAGGAGATTGAACATTCTTTTTTTCTTCCATAAAAGCCAGACTCAGCAATAAGGTACCTCGTATTTTACCCTCTGCCTCTGGTTGTCTCTCAATACCTTCTACGGCTTGTCCCGCAGCAGTACCTTGACCAACTCCGGGTCCAATAGAAGCAAGCCCTACGGCCAATATAGCAGCAATAACGGAACCGACAGAAATCAGTGCATTCATGGTAAGCTCCTCGCACCAAAATAAATAAATGGTTAATAATACAATCAAAACCAATAAATAATGCCTTATGATTCCATTACTAAGATATATCCAATTGAAGTAATTATATTATTGAATCTTCAGAACTACTTCGATTTCTCATTTTTCGTTCCCATCCATCGAGTCTTTATCAATTATCAATCCATAGGCCCAAGTTCATCCTTTTTTTAGTTCCAAAGCATTCTTTCAATTCTTCGTGATTTTTCTCTTCTATATGCTCTTGGTTTCATGTGTTTATTCATTCGTCACAGACGAAATGGAAGGACTTCTATTGGAATCCTCATCTAAATTCATAGTGGGATCGTAAAGGAAATAAGATCTATGGATAGTTCATATATAACTAGTAAATATCTAATATCACATATACATACGTTTCTTCCATAGTGTAAACCAACTATTTCATTCTCATCTTATGTGCATTCGGATTCTAGAAAAACATACACAACAATTGGTTTATAGCCATTACATACTCCTAAGTCGACCCCCCAACCTATTTTTTTATGAAGCCCATTTGTCACTTCCTCTTTTCCCTTTAGTTATCATTATCCCGTATGAATGCAAATAGGCGGGTTGGTTGGTTCATTATCATTACATATCAATATAATATCAGGATTTGGTTGATGGAATTGCATGGAATTAATTCGAATTTTGGGCAATCCTTGAATTAAATTAAATTAAATGGCAATCCATCGTTCTATAGAACATCATTTTTGTTTAATCACACATAAAAACTAGATAGCATAACAATTTGGACTCAAGTTATGAACCCTAATATAATTAGAATCTTGTAATTGAATGAACAAATAGAAGTGGGGTATGACATCAATGCGCCAAGAATCTTAGGAAAAAGATCTTTTAGATCTCTTTCCTTTATTTTTAATTTTGAATTCCCGAATATCAATCAGAAAAGCTAGTTAATGATGACCTTCCATGGATTCACCTATATACGCCGCGGCTAAAGTTGCAAAAATAAGAGCTTGAATCCCGCTTGTAAATAATCCAAGGAACATGACAGGTATAGGAACCACTAAAGGTACTAAAGAAACAAGAACAACAACTACTAATTCATCAGCCAATATATTCCCGAAAAGCCGAAAACTTAGTGATAAGGGTTTTGTGAAATCTTCTAGGATGTTAATTGATAAAATGATTGGAGTTGGTTGAATGTATTTACCGAAATAACCCAATCCTTTTTTGGTAAGACCCGGATAGAAATATGCCACGGACGTGAGTAAAGCTAAAGCAACGGTAGTATTTATATCATTCGTAGGTGTGGCTAACTCCCCATGAGGTAACTGTATTATTTTCCAAGGTAAAAGAGCCCCTGACCAGTTAGAAACAAAAATAAATAGGAACATAGTTCCAATAAAGGGAACCCAAGGACCATACTCTTCTACAATCTGAGTTTTGCTAAGTCTCGAATGAATTCAAGGACATATTCGAAGAAATTCTGACCATTGGTCGGAATAGTTTGTGGGTTCCGAACAGCTATAGCAGCTGAACCTAATAAGATACCAATTACGACCCATGACGTAATAAGGACTTGGGCATGGACTTGGAAACCACCTATTTTCCAATAGAAATGTTGGCCTACTTCCACACCGGATATATCGTATAGCCCTTTTAATGTGTTGATGGAACATGGTAGCACATTCATATTGTCCTCTGGAAGAAATAGAACTTAAAAAGGAATTATTTTGACTATCTCTTTCTCAACTCGTCTACTTGAATCATTTTTTTCGGATATCAAGTAATCACATAATATCCCCAGTTTTTTTTTATCTCTTTTTTGGTATTCAGAATATAGCAACCGATTCAAAAAATCTATGGAGTTCTCGAAGTAATTGACTTATCTTATTATTAATCAACGATTTGGGATATAGCTAGAATGACCCTCACAAATAGCGAATACTAATCGGATTGAAGCTATAGAGTCATCATTGGCTGGAATCGAAATATCTGCAAGATTCGGGTCACAATTTGTATCGATTAAACAAATCGTTGGAATTCCCAAAGTTACACATTCTCGAAGAGCCGTATATTCTTCTTGCTGATCAACGATGATTACAATATCGGGTAACCCCGTCATATATTTGATCCCACCCAGATATGTTTGCAAGTGATATAATTTTCTCTTCAACATTGCTACATCTCGTTTTGGAAGGCGGTTGAGTCTTCCCTTCTTTTGTTCCTCTGTCAAATCCCTGAACTTATGAAGTCTCGTTTCTGTAGTGGACCAATTCGTTAACATGCCACCGAGCCATTTTTTATCAACATAATGACACGGATCCCTTATTGCAGTCGATGCTACTAAATCAACTGATTTATTTTTGGTACCAACTATTAAGAATTGCTTTCCCTTACTTGCTGCATCAAAAACTAAATCACAAGCTTCTGATAAAAAGCGAGCAGTTCTAGTAAGATTTATAATATGAATACCTCTACGCTTTGCAGAGATGTAAGGTGCCATTCTAGGATTCCATTTCCTAGTATCATGACCAAAATGAACTCCTGCTTCCATCATCTCTTCCAAATTAATGTTCCAATATCTTCTTGTCATTTCTCCCCACGCTTCCCCGTATGTTAAGAGATAAGATACCCTAAATACTAAATAAATAAATGTTCCGATGAAACCTTTTACCAGAGATTGACCCTTGATACACATGCCAAGCCATAAATTCCTTTCTATTCACTATTATCTTTAGACCAGATAGTTTAAAGTTAAGGTAAAAGGATGAATCTGCACTTAGGAATCATTAAATCCCATAAATATTTGTTCTGATGGATCGTGGATATTCTTTGGGATGTAAGAATCAAATAATTCTTTGTGTTGGAACAAAATATCTCTAAGTCCCCCTCGGAATAGGTTATTCTTTTTTATTTCAAAAGGGATATTGCTGTGTTGCCTTGAATGATACACTAATCCTTTGAATCCGGTACCAACAGGTATCATCCCCCCCAGAACAACGTTCTCCTTCAGATCTTTCAACCAATCGATACGATCTCGTAGAGCGGCTTTTGCTAAAACTCGAGCAGTTTCTTGAAAACTCGCCTCGGATATGAAACTTTGAGTATTCAGATACGCCCTCGTTATTCCCAATAAGACGGCTCTATAACAGATCGCTTCTTCCAAAGCGCGTCCCGTTCGTCCCGCTCGCAATAATCCAATAAGTTCTCCCGGGTAAAAAAACATTAGACATTCCATCTTCCGAAACCAAAACTTTTGATGTTATTTGACGCACAATAATTTCTATATGCCTATTGTGGATTTGCATCCCCTGGGATCGATAAACTTTTTGAATCTTATTAACCAAAGAGATACGACTTTGTGTTATGGTTAACTCTGCGCCAATCAAAAAACCCCAAGGAATTCCAAGAATTCTTGTTATACGTTCGTTCCAACTTTCAACCTGTTTTTCTAGGTTCATTGATATTGAATCAAGCGATCGCACTTCTAAAACCTGTTCCACTTTTGGAAGACCCTGCGTTATATCACCAGATCTCGATTTTTCATATATAAATGTAACTAATGTATCTCCTTCAGAAAAGGTTTCACCATAATGTCCATGGACGGTTACTCCTGGCGTAGCCAAGTAGGGTTTGGCCGATCTTATTACTAAAGAGCCAACACGAATAATTAGAACCTGACCCGCTTTGAGGCGTGGTCCATATTTGGATATACATACATTTTCACAAATAAACTGTCCAAGGTTAATTATTGTCGCTCTCTCTTCGCAATAACCGTGTTGAAGAAAAAACCAATTCAAATTTAATGGATTCAAAATGATGTGACTTCCTAGATTGGGATTATAAATTCTCCCAATTTCGTCCAGTAAATAATATTTAAGTCCTTGGAAAGTGAAAGTCTGTTTTAAATTGTCAAGTAGCAAATATTTTTTTTACCAAGATCTGATTATGAGTTATTAAATGATAAGAAGAAAAATTCACAAATTTAGGCACAATCCCTAAAGGGCCCAATGAATTTAGAATGGAAATTCAGAGATCCCTTTTCGTTGATTCTTTTGTCACACCGTCATTATATTTAACACTGTTGAATGGACTCATTTGAAAACAATTAGATGATGACAAAATGATCAAAGGATGAGATTCCTTATTTCGATTTACCAACGCACGGATAGTTCCTTGATGCTGGGTAAATGTTTGTTGAATCCTTTCCTTCTAATAAAACGAAAACGGATTGAGGTTAGTGCGATCTGATCCATTATCCGGGATCCATATTAATCCCCCCCCCCCACGATCATTTCTTTTTCTGGTATACAAAATAGGGGACTTCATTAAGTCCATTCTTATGAAATATCGAATCAGATTATTTACCCTTACTTCAACAAAAGAAGCCTGAACCTCCTCTATAGACGAACCTTTTTTCTCTTGGTTCTAATTCAATACTAAACAAGTTCAACTAATTGAATACTTGTGTGATAAATCCCTCGAATGGGTTTTCCATTTCCATAAAGGATATAATTGACAACTCGAAGTTGCACATTATCCCTTTCCTGCAACAGGTCGTGGGGGAAAAGCGTTGCTAAATTTATCCCGTCCGTTATTTCATATGTGACTACGGGTCGAACCAAAACAAAAAACTTTTTCTTTATAGGTGTGATCCGTTGGACATAGATCCAATTTTTCAATTTTTTTGAATCCCCGACATTTTTTTTCCTGTTCCCGGTGGTATTAAGATGCCGCTATGCCAGGATATCTTATCTGTCTCTCCAGGAAAATGGATATCTCCAGAAATGTTTTCAGTTCAATCCTTTTTTTTCTCTCCTCTCGGACTAATCCCCCTACGCGGCTTCTTATATTTAAGGTGATTCGTGTATCGATTCCAATAATACTATTATTCCGTACCATTATGGAAGAAGATCCGGATAAGATATGCACTTCCTCGGGAATGAAAAAAAACGATCTACTTTCTTTTGGTATTTTTTTCCTAAATTCTTTTGCTCTTCGATACTCAATAAAATCCTCTTTCTTTACAATAGAATGCATCTCTAGAGTCTCATATTTAGTAATTCCCGAACTGTTTCTTTTGTATCGGGGATCATCGAAATAAGCAAGAATACTATTTCTACGGAAAATACCATTTATGGGTATTTCAATTGAGATACCTGAACGGGGTATTCATTCTTTATCTCGTTCTTGATTAGATTGAAATGGAATGATTAATATATTTCTTCGACTCTTCTCCAATAAATCAGAACTCTCGTGGAGACTGAGAGGATATGAAATTACAATGACCGTTGCATATGATTCGATCAGGCCCTGAATAATCAAGAACCCCCCGCCCACCTGTACCAGAAGACTCTGATCTACAAAATTTATGTTTCACTTGATCATTAGTCACTGAGAGGCTAGGCGTATATCTTTGTTTTGCAAACAGAGAATGAACATTCGTTTGATCTTGATCCTTGCCGAGTGAAAAAGGAACTATACTGGATCTGCACAACCCCCCCGACAATATCCATAAATGACTTGTTTTTGGTAAAAGATGAACGTTACCATATGTATATTCGGGTGCATGATAGACATCGGTACTCCAATGCATTTCCCCCTTTAAGTCAGAATAAATATGTTTTCGAACCCTCTCTTTAAAATTAAAGGTGGATGTTCCCGCGGGAATCTCGGCAATTACTTGTTCTGATTCTACATATTGATCGTTTTGAAGTAAAAGAAAAGTTTTTGGTGGAATATTTACATTATGTATAATATCCTGACTCTTATAGTTATAAACAGGTTTATATAACATAGAAAAGCAGGATGTCCATGACGTGTACGTGTGGGATGCACCAAATCTTCATTGAATTTTATTTTTCCGTTAGAAGGAGCTCGTACATGTTCTGCAGTACCGCCTGTGAAGACTCCACCGGTATGAAAAGTTCTTAACGTTAGTTGGGTCCTCGGTTCCCCAATAGATTGACCCGCAATAATACCTACTGCTTCTCCCAATTCAACCAGATCACCATGAGTGGAACTCCGACCATAACATAATCGGCAGATCCAAGATGTACTCCTACAAGTAAAGGGGGTTCGAATATATATTGGTTGTGCTCGAAAAGTTATGAATCGGTTGAAAAGTACAATACCTATATCTAGATTTCGAATGGAAATGCAACGCGAACCCATATATATATCGTCTGCTAATACACGACCAATTAATGTTTGGATAAAAATACGTTCTGTCATCATCCCATTTCCAGGGCTCACAGAAATACCGCGGATGGTGCCACAATCTGTTCTCCGTACAACAATGTGTTGAACTACTTCAACAAGTCTGCGCGTGAGGTATCCAGTATATGAAGTTCGTACAACAGTATCCACAACGCCCGTGCGGGCTCCGTAACAGGAAATTATATATTCCATTAAAGATAGCCCTTCGCGTAAATTGCTTTGAATTGGTAAATCAATCATTTGTAGTCGGGGATCCGACATTAATCCTCTCATACGTACTAATTGGTGTACTTGAGATGCATTTCCCCTAGCTCCCGAAAAACACATTATATGGACTGGATTTAAAGGGTCAGTCATCCTGAAATTAGGATTCATTTCTTGTCGCAAATATTCACTTCTAGCATACCATATCTCAATGGATTGACGTAATTTTTCTACCGCGTGTACATTTCCATAATGGTGGTGTTTTTCCAAAATCAAACTTTGTTGTTCCGCATCTTGTACTAGCCATCCCTTAGAAGGTATTGTTAAAAGATCATCAATTCCTAATGAAATGGATGTAGCAGTGTCTTGATGGAAACCAAGAGTCTTTACTTGATCCAGGATGTGCGATGTATATGTCATTCCAAAGTGATATATTAATCTGCTAATAATTCGTTTTATGGCAGTTCCATCTATTGCTTTATTGTGAAGGACCAGATCGCTTTCTGCCATAAGTACGTCCATATTCCGCTGAGTAGGATTCGACAATAGGTTTGAGTCAGTGATTCGAAGACTTCCTTTCCTCGATCTTGCGTCGTGTATACATTCAGGAATTATGATACTAGTGGAATCGAAGAGACCCGAATTCCCGCGGGTATCATATAATTACTTAACTTAGGTACCATAGGGAGAGGCCCGACAAAACCCTTGTATGGCTTCTTCAATTTCTCGATAAAACGAAATATGGCCAACGGTGGTTCGAATGTATATACAAAGAGTTTCTTTTTTTACACTTCTTACTATTAAATAGTGTCCATAAATCTCATGATAAGTTCCAAAAGAGTCATATTGAACTTCGATGGGAACTTCTCTCGATCCAATGACGCGTTGATCTAGTCGCCACCGGAGCCACAAAGGACTATCTAAATTTATTCGTTTCTTCCGATAAGCTCCAAGTGCATCATAGGAACTACAAAAATAGGGTTCTTTTTATTTTGTATATTTATAGTTATTATCGTCAATTTTTTAGTTTTGATAGTTTCGGTGATTACATGGATTATATCTATTTGCACAAATACCTCGACGATTTCCAATCGTTAATACATAGAGTCCCACAAGCATATCTTGGGTTGGTATGGAAATGGGATCCCCAATAGCTGGAGACAAGAGATTCATATGAGAAAACATAAGTAAGCGAGCCTCCGCTTGAGCCTTTAAAGATAAAGGTACATGAACAGCCATTTGATCCCCATCAAAGTCTGCATTGAACCCCTTACAAACTAATGGATGTAAAAAAATAGCACGTCCTTCCACTAAAATAGGTTGGAATGCTTGTATTCCTAATCTGTGCAGAGTGGGTGCTCTATTCAGCAATACAGGATGCCCTTGCATAACTTCTTAAAGTATTTCCCATACAATAGGTTCTTTTTCCCTTATTTTACTTTTAGCAACTCCTATGTTTGAAGCAACCTGCTGTCTGATTAGACCACGAATTACAAATGTCTGGAAAAGCTCTATTGCTATTTTGCGGGGTAATTCACATCGATGTAATGAAAGTGAGGGGCCCACGATAATTACGGAACGCCCCGAATAATCAACACGTTTACCAAGCAAAGTCTCACGAAATCTTCCTTCTTTGCCTTCAATTACATCTGAAAAAAGACTTATAAACTTTATTATGACCATCCCTCATTGGTTGTCCGCGGATCCCATTATCAAGAAGTGTATCCACGACCTCTTGCACTAATTTTTCTTGACACATAACTAACTCCCCTGGCGTAGATATACTTGTTGTTAATAGGTCGGTAAGAGTATTGTTCTGATAGATAACTCTTCTGTAGAGTTCATTAATATCCGAAGTCATCAGTTTACCCCCATCTATTTGAATGATCGGTCTCAATTCGGGGGGAAGGACTGGTAATAGGCACAAAACCATCCATTTTGCTTCCACATTTGTTCGAATAAAATGCTTAGCTAATTCCGTGCGTCTAACCAAAAAATCATTTCTTCTTCCAATTTTTCTATCTTCCCATTCATTACCCGTGGGCCCTTCTTCCCCTAATTATTTCCATTCTACCAATGAACAATCTATAGTAAGTCGCAAATCCAGATCGGCTAATTGTTCTCTGATAGCACTTGCTCCGGTATAGATTTCTCTATTTCGAAATGTATCGAAGCCTTGAGTAGTAAAAAAAATCGGGATGCTGTATTTGCAAGATTGGATTTCATATTCGAATGAACCTCGTAATCGTAAGAAAGTAGGCTTTTTAGCTACGGTCCTAACAAAAGAAAAATTTGGATAGGTTCCTTTATAGTATAGGATTTCCCCCCTAAAAATCGGACGCGAGGGTTTCCTCTCATCCGGCTCAAGTAGTTACATAAAATAAGGGGTTCTCGTTTAAATTTTTTTATAGAAAACCCCCAACGTTCTACTCCTTACTCAAGTTCCCAATCAGGACCAACCAACATTTTAATGAAATGAAATGTGAAATTATTGAGTAGTCTACCTACCTTCGAATGCCAAATCCCTTTTTAAAGAATACCTTGGAACTCATAAGGGATTTACTTGTCTATGTATCATTCCATTCGATCTTTAGGCCCCTACTTAACCTCGACGGTTATGACATAATGCCCTTAAATCCTATACGAGATGAATAGGCCCTTGTAACCATGTCATATTTGCTTACTATAACATAATTTCTTTCTAAAATAAATGGAATGGCTAATTCCACGAAATAAGTCTTTTTCACGAGGTACAACTAGCAATTCCTATTTTCTGTTACGGAATCGACCATAGATCAATTCCCTTTTTTGGAGTATTAAATACATCCATAATTTTGAGCTTCATGTTACACCTACCACGAGACATGTCAGAGTAAGGGCATCCCAATCGGAGTGAATGGGATGACAGTTTCTTAGTCCCAATCTGTAAAATAAGAATTTTGATCAAATCACACATCGTAGTATACTAGGCCTTCTAATTCTTTAAGAGGTTTATCTAAAAGATTCGCGATATAACTAGGAAGACGTTTAAAGTACCACACATGAGTTACTGGGCATGCCATTTTGATGTATCCCAGTTGATATTTTCGTATCCGAGAATCAACAAACTCGACTCTGCATTGTTCACAAAATTTCGGGTCTTCTTTTTCATCTCCGATTACTCGATAGTTTCCACAGGCACAAATTCCACTTTTTATAGGCCCAAAAATTCTTTCACAAAACAATCCATCTTTTTCCGGAGAAACTGATTCAATTCGAAGGTTTTGTCACCTCTCCAACAACCTCTCTGCTGGGTAGTATTTTTTTGGCCCAAGCGCTTATTTATTCAGGAGAAACTGATTCAATTCGAAGGTGTTGATGTTTATACCGGCCGATCATAGAAGAAAAATTCTGATTCATTCCGATCAAGCTTCCTTCCTTTGAATCTGGAAGTTCTTCTCAGATACAAGGAAATGATTCAATTCCAGAGCCAAAGATCGTAGTTCTCGAACGAGCAATCGGAAGGATTCTGGAGCATCCTCAGGTTTAGGTATTGTTCCTCCAATGATCGTAGTACCGAGTACTTCCTGACGAGCTCTAATATGATCAGATTTATAAGTAAGCATCTCTTGTAAAATGTGAGCAACGCCAAACCCCTCTAAAGCCCAAACTTCCATATCTCCTACCCGTTGGCCCCCTTGCTTATCCCTTCCCCTAAGGGGTTGTTGTGTAACAAGTGCATAATTCCCTCTGGAACGCCCATGAATCTTATCATCAACTTGATGAATTAATTTTAGGATATAGGATTTTCCTATTATAACGGTTTGTTCAAAAGGATCTCCCGTTCTTCCATCAAAGATTCTGCTTTTTCCCGGATACTCGGGTTCAAATACCCACGGATTCGCTGTTTGTTTACTAGCTTCATATAATTCAGGAAAGACGAGTTTTCTAGAAGCCTCTTGCTCATATCTCTCATCAAAGGGTGTTATTCGATAATGCCTGTCTATCAGATCCCCCGCTAACCCGAGCGAGCATTCAAATATCTGTCCTACATTCATTCGTGAAGGTACTCCTAATGGATTGAAGACCATATCAACAGGCGTTCCGTCTTGTAAATATGGCATATCTTGTCTAGGAATTTTTTTGGAAATGATACCTTTATTCCCATGCCTTCCAGCAACTTTGTCCCCTACTTTTATTTCACGTTTCTGTGAAATATATACACGAATCATTTCTGGATTATAACTAGAACCCCCCTTTTTCTGGATCCATCTCACATCAATAACTCGACCTCTACTACCTATAGGTAATTTTAGACAAGTTTCCTTTGCAGTGGATACTTGAATGCCAAGTATTGCCCGTAATAATCTATCTTCCGGGGCATATGATGATTCTTTCGTCATCTGAGGCGTTAATTTACCTACTAAAATATCACTTGTTTCTACCCAACACCCCAGCATCACAATTCCGTTTCTATATAAATTCCAGAGTAAGTGGGATTCTAAATGCGGTATTTCATTAGTGATCCTTTCAGGGCCTTGGCTTGTCACATGAGTCTGAATTTCATATTTCCGTATATGAAAAGAAGTATAAACATCGCCATATACTAGACGTTCACTAATAAGTACTGTGTCTTCAAAATTGTAGCCTTCCCATGGCATATAAGCTACTAATACGTTTTTTCCCAAAGCGAGTTCACCACCAACTGTAGCAACACCATCTGCTAAAATTTGTCCCTTTTTAATGCAGTTACCCCGTTGAACTAGGGATTTTTGATGCATACAAGTATTTTTGTTGGAACGTTGATACATAACCAATGGAATGCTTAGAGTGTCTCCATTAACTGAGAAAACGATCTTGCTAGTATCGGTAGAAACGACTTTTCCCTCGTGTTCCGCTATAACGGAAACTCCTGAATCTAGATCTACTTGGAGTTCCAACCCAGTTCCAATAATGCACTTTTCGGACCGAGAAAGCGGAACTGCTTGACGTTGCATATTAGAACTCATTAAAGCCTGATTCGCGTCATTATGTTCGATAAAAGGAATAAGGGAAGTGCCAATAGAAAAATATTGGAAGATGAATCTGTTCCCATGCAATAGTCAGGTATTCTTGACGGTATCGAGCTGGAACAACCTGTTCTTCTTCAATGCCATGATTCAACGCCAAAGAATTTCCTGCCGATACCATATAGTATTCATCTCTGCTTGGCGATAAATAAACTACCCGTACCCCTTTGAATCTCTCATCAATTTCAAAAAACGGACTTTCGAGAGACCCCCAATGACCAATCCTAGCATGAATAGCTAAGGATCCAATAAGTCCAATGTTGATTCCTTCATATGTGTCAATTAGGAAAATACGTCCATAGTGACTAGGATAGATATCTCGTATCCGAAAACTAGCAGTTCGACCTGTCAATCCTCCAGGACCTAAATAACTCAATTTTCGCCCATGAACTATTTGTGTCAAAGGATTAGTTCGATCCAAAACATGAGATAAGGGGTATAGACTGAAAAATGATTCATAAGTGGTTGTTAATGGAGTTGATGTTACTAAATTATGGGGAGTCGGGATAAATTTATGCCTAATTGCTCCACATATAGTTCCTCGAACCACATTTTCTAAACGAACCAGAGCCAATCCGAATTGGTCTTGTAACAGATCCGCTACAAAGCGAATACCTTTATTTTTCAAGTGATTCATATCGTCAAGTGTACCCATTCCAAATTTCATTCTGATCAAATGATCCGCCGCTGCCAATACATCTCGTGGTAACAAAAATGTATTGTTCTGAGGTATATCAAGATTAAGTCCCCGGTTCATATTTCGTCGACCAATCCTTCCTAATTCACATCTTTGTTGAATTTTTTTTTTTAATTCCTTACATAAGGACTCAGAAAATACCGGATCCCCGCCGACACAATCAAGCTGTTGATAAAATTCCAAAATGGCATTTTTTTTGACCTAATCTTTTTTTTCTCCTTATCGTTCGGGAAAGACAAGAAAATTTCAGGGTAGCAAACATTATCTAGAATTTCCCTTAAATTCGAACCCATAACTGATGATAGAACTAAAATAGATATTTTTTGTTTCCGACTCACACGAGCTCATATCCTTGCTTTTCGATCAATCTCTGATTCTGATCTTCCTCCCCAATCGGATATTATGGTGGCGGTATAGACCGAAATTCCGTTATGGTCCAATTATGAACGGTAATAAATACCGGGGCTTTGCAATATTTGATTGATTTCAATTCTGTATATTCCATTTACTATAAAGGTTCCCAGGGAATTCATTAGAGGAATGTTTCCAATAAATATGGTTTGTTCTTGTATATCCCTACCGGTTTTCCAAATTAATCCCGCAGGTACATATAATTCAGAAGAATATGTTAGTGATTCATACACAACATCTCTTTCTTTTATCAAGGGTTCTACAATTTGATAAGTTTCCACAAATAATTGAAATTCAATTTCTTTATCTATATCTTCTATTTTTGGAAATTTATAAAGTTCTTCCATCAAGCCCTGATCAATGAACTCACAAAACCCCTCAAATTGTATCTGACTAAATTCAAGAAATAATAAAGAAGAGAGCGTTCCCTCTATTTTATATCCGTTTGTTTGGCGCCATGGACGAGTGGTCAGGCGGGGGACTGCAAATCCTTTTACCCCAGTTCAAATCCGGGTGCCGCCTCATCTAGAAAAAATGGGAAAGACTTTCTGTTTTTGCTCAGCAGAAGCAATAGATTATAGAGGAAACCAAAAGTAAAAACCATATTTTGGAGAGATATGGGGTAGGTAGTGCTGGATTGTATATTTTATGCTTTTTGCTTATGAAGGGCAACAAAAGAAACTAAACAATAGGCTTTACTATTCCTACATCTTCCATTAAAAAAGATTTCCTTGATAATACAAAGAAAATCCCTGTGTTGTGTATCTTGCTTGTGGTTAATCCTTCCCTATTCTACCAGAAATCATATAGGAACTTGTCGTGGGTGGATTTTTTGGATAATTTGATCAATAGCGTTTGGTCATAATCCCTTTTTGACTCTGCACCATAGATTGCACTATTATTAGTGATCAATAATGGACGAATTCCTTCATATTCATAGAGATAGGGAACATAATTCACATGGATATAGTAAGTCTTGCTTGGGCCGCTTTAATGGTAGTCTTTACATTTTCCCTTTCACTTGTAGTATGGGGAAGAAGTGGACTCCAAAAGCACTACTAATTGAGTTGAGTAATCAAACTGTAGCCATTTTTTCATATATCGTTCTGCAAAGGGATTTTAAATATTAAATATCCATTTCAAAATTATATTGGATTACAGTAATGGACTATATTAAAGACAATCTTTCAATCAAACAAAGAAAATAGATGCAAGGAAGAACTAGAATTGGGGTGTTAGTTACATGATGTACATCACATATATGAAATTTATAGATATGTACACATATGAAGATACAAGATAAATCTTGTAGATTAATCTAGATGAAGCCTATACCTCTTTATACAGTACCAGTACAACTTTAGACAATACAATAATTGAAAGTATGGTAGAAAGAAATTGATATCTTTCTACCATACTACCAGATCTCATATACTGCTGATTCTAGTCCGCTCATTTCATTTAAGACGTGGAATGAAAATCCCTTTTATTTCTTCAATCATTGATAAGAAAAAAGAAGTAAAGCTTCATTCGAATCAATTATTTTGACTGACTGTTTTTACGTAGATGATAAGTAAAAAAGTAGTAGGAACTAGAATGAACAGCGCAGTAGCAATAAATGCGAGAATATTTACTTCCATAATCCCATCGTTTTTTACTTCACAATAACTCGGGATCTAATCTCATAGAGATGATAAATCTTCTCCTCTAAATTCAATGAAATGAATTGCATCCCAATGTTATTTGATATTGAATCGGATCAATATCATGAATAACAATATATGAGCTTTCAGATCGATTCATTGTCGAGAATTGAATATTATAACATAGGAGGAGCTTTTATCCATAACGAATCCAAAAAAGGGGATTCTTGATACAACAAAGAATCCCTTTTCTTTTTTCATTCTTTTCTATAACCTACCGTCTTTCGTATACAACCATCTGATGAGGTATCATTTGACCCGTCTTCCATTTCAATTGGTCACAAACCCAAACAGTAGAAATGAAATGGAAAAAAGTGAAGTTCGAAACTAATTAAGTTTGTTATGATCTAAATTTCTTGGAAGACAAAGAGGTGTGATAAAGTTGGATTCGGGTATAAAAGATCTCGTTTTTTATAAATGTACTTTTTTGGAGTTTACTCTTGCTTCGATAGGACTCCTTCATCAAAGAAAAAACAGGAGAGAGAAGAAATATTATTTATTTCCTTATTAAGCAGGGTTGGGCAGATCTTTCTTTGATCTCTCTTTTATAAAAAAGAAAGCTTCTTTCCTTGGATTGAAACCGGAACATATATCATATCCGAAATTCAGTATGGAAGTGAGATAGATAGATTGTTTCCAATTAGTAATTGAGGTTCCTAAAAATAGGATCTAGAAAATAAAGAGGTGGTTTGAATAGAATATAAAAAGGATTCTGGTGCGCCAACTTTGTTAAGGTCAAGTTCATTTTGTATCACACAATGAAGGAATCCAATTTGTATGTATGCTCTCGGGAACCGGGTGGGTATTATATTGAATTCCATGGATCAGAACCAATAGAAAAAGTAAAACCTGTGCGGTATCTCTTGAAATCCTGAATAGGACCCTATTACCAATTGTGCCAATCTAGCTCTCCCCACGAATCAGTACTAGTCGAGAATGACTTTAAATTCTTGTATTTCTACGATGATAAAAAAGACTTCCGGCGGGAATCAGATTTTGCTTTCAGTCCTCTCTCTTCACCGAAAATAGAGAAATGAGTTGACGGATTCATCGGATCCTAGGTCGGGACTGACGGGGCTCGAACTCGCAGCTTCCGCCTTGACAGGGCGGTGCTCTGACCAATTGAACTACAATCTCAGGGAAATAAGATGTACAGGATACATATTCTTATTATTAAATTCATAACATATTTCTATTTAGAATCGTTGTGTTGTAACAGAGATAGAAGCGATATGTTGATATTCACATGGGTATGGGCTTTAGTGAGAACGACACGTATTACTAGTAGTCAAATCATTTCAAAATAAAATTTTCGGTGAAAAAGAAAAAAGCTTTTTTCTTTACCTCCCCTTATATATTAAGGTTACAGACCAGATCATTAGAAAGTATAATCTATGGGAACAAATAAATTAAGGATATAGCGTAAAAAAGTATTATTTTCTTTCTTCGTCTGGTTTCTAGAGGCAAAATTTGTTCTATTATCTCATGATGGATCGGCGGATTTTTGGGCCGAGCTGGATTTGAACCAGCGTAGACATATGCCAACGAATTTACAGTCCGTCCCCATTAACCACTCGGGCATCGACCCAGGAAGAATCCATTTTAGACTTATGGATAAATCCATGATCCACCTCCTTTCGTAGTATCCTACCCCCAGGGGAAGTCGAATCCGCTGCCTCCTTGAAAGAGAGATGTCCTGAACCGCTAGACGATGGGGGCATACCCGCCTGATGGCCTACTATACTGATAGTATGAACAGTTTTTTGTAATTGTCAATCTAATGTATTGCTATGACTAAATTCGAAGAATATTTTTTGCTTTCATTATTCCATCTAATTTATTTTTTCTATAAAAATTGCAGGGTACGTGTCGAATCTCTTCATCAATGATTCGATGAAATATCTTGGATCTACGCCGAATTGTGTCTCAATCAAATGAATCTCATTCTGATGAGGGTAAAAAAATATTTTAGGGGCGGTCTAGGAAGAAAGCTTATTTATATTTTATTTTATCAATATTGATGCACTACATTTTTTCAAGACTTCTCAAAAAAAAATCTGAAGTAAAATTTTTTTTGATTGGTCCTGAACGGGCCGAGATATATCTATATGATGTATATTATATACATAGGTACATACAGTAGACTCATAGTGACTGTTGGTTCATTCAACAATTGAATCAAATGAGCCCTTTTAACTCAGCGGTAGAGTAACGCCATGGTAAGGCGTAAGTCATCGGTTCAAATCCGATATGGGGCTTTTTTCACAAAACTTTAATCTAAGTCTTCGGTTTAGGGCGGAAAATAGAGATATTGTTGTTTTTTGTAAACTCAATGGCAAAAAAAGGAAACATCCACATAAATATAAAAAATAAATGTAAAAGAACTTATTATTATATAATAAGTTCTTTTATATATTTATAGTAGTATAGTTATAAAGTGGAACATTTGTCTTGATTATCATGATCAGTCATTCCGCTGAGTAGAACTACTATGTCACTTTAGAAATCAACAAAAGAAAAAGTAAGTGGATCTGAACCATTGAATCATGACTATATGAGCTATTCTGATATTAAAATTCAATAGTAGAGAGAAAATTGTAGCAACGTACCCCATTTATTTCTTTTTTATTTACTTGGGATACAGAAGAATTTGTTGATATTTCTGATTTAATGTTCTTGTTCCTGAATGCTTCATAGGAATAAATGGCTATTCTGTTCCTATACAGAAAAATATTTCTTCCGAGTCACAAAAACCGTCTATTTTGGAATATCTTTATGTGATTCCAATATTTCTATTATAAATCTACAATTACAATCTACATCAGATTGTGGTTTCATGCACCAAATATTTCCATATCAAGGCAACCAATCTTTTTGGTTCGACAAAGGGATAGAGAACGGATGTGAGAAAGAAAGAGACTTTCATTTCCAGTTTACTATTGTATTTCATTCATTTAGGGACAGGGACAAAAAAAAGGGGGGATTTTCCCCTTTTTCGGGCAGATAAAGGGAAAAAAAAGGCAATGTCTTTTTCTTTTTTGGTTTGACCTATAAAAAGATATACTCTGGAGCTTTAGATTCAGTTGAAGTACAGATAAATCTAACTAACGAAGACAAAAACAAGAGTCATATATAGAATTATATGATAGTACTGTAATAGTTTAATATAGGATAATTCATATAGAATTTTATGGGTCTTTTCGCAATATCATGAACCAGATCCAAGAAAAGAATAAGATTAGTTCTTGGGGTGGGGGTAGGTCTGAGGAGAAACTGGTGAGAGAGAGAGGAGATAACTGATAGACGCATTTATGTGTCTAATTTGTCCTCAATGTTTCGTATTGTTAGTACTCGTTTTCGTCCTTATTATGGTATTTTATGTGTTTGTAGGCATTTTTGGGAATAAAACATTTTTGGAAAATTCGGCTCGAAAAGTTGCTAAAGACGCCCGCAAGACACTTGTTATCCGGACTCGCAGTTTTGGATATGGGGCAACCTATTACTATGGGGCATCCAATTACTAAGGGGCACACCAGCTACTATTTACACACTATAAGGCAAGTGCTAAAGGGACGACGTACAGGATTAGGGGGAGGTCATCTTCTCCATTTGAATTATATTTTTGGAGGGAAAATGGAGTAGTGAACTGGCAGAATTAGGGTTCACCATTTGGACGTGATATCTTGAGATTCAATGGCTGATTTTTGTTGGATGGGATCGATTCAGCTAGCCATGGTTGGTATGGGCTTTGGAATCAGTTAAAAGTGACTGGATAATCCATTGGGAGCAAAGACAGAGGAGTTAATATTCACGGGATATTTGGTCGGATTCTGCACGATGAGTTGGCCGGATTTGTTACCTGTTTTGGATTGCTACCACCCTGTTATTACCAAACAGGAATGGTAAGTTAGTTGGATTCGAATAAATAGTGAATTCCAGCACACAACCAACCACGAGAGTATCTCAGATATTCTTATTTTGTCCCGAGTCAGATGGCTATGTTTGGTAAATCGCGCGTGGATAGAAATAGTTTTACTTATGCTAGAACGTGAAACCAATTCCCTGAGAGAGTGTCGACATCAGCAGAAGCGTGAAGAGAATAAAAAGGAAGGAAATCTCGGCAATTCCTGTGAGAGTAAAGGGAAAATATGCTGCATGTTTACTCGATTAATTACAAAGATATGGAGGGGCTGTTGGGTATAAAAGAGGTGCTGGGATGTCTTAGAAGATGGATGGAGAGTTAGGGGTGAGAATACAGCAGAGAATAAGGAGTTGCAGAGATTGTCTCTGCTGCTGCCATTGAAGAACATACAAAGAACATAAGACTACAAGAAGCAGTCGTTTATGCTACAGTGTATACGACAGTCGCTGGACAGTCTTATATGCTACAGCGATACGACCCACAGCCGAGGGTCGTATTTCTCTGGTTTGTAACAAATATAATTGTTACAAATCCGATTTTGAATTATTTCTCCCTTTTCTCCTTGTAAACACCTTTTTGAGAAATGAAAAATCCTTTGAGTGTGTTTTCACCATGAGAAGCTAAACCCCACCACCGGGACAACGGAGGAAGCAACTTTTCATGATTGTGGTAAATGAATTAATTTATTTATTTACTTTTTGCATAGATTTAATTGCTTTATGATTTCTATTAATTACTTGTTATTTTGTTAGATGCCGCATGCTTAGTTTTAATTACTTCAGATGCGTCATGCTTTTAACTTACAAATAATATTTTACGAAATCTATTTTTGGCAAAGAACTAGAGTCACAACTTCTTTTGTTTGAGCTTTATTGTCTAGAAGTAATGACTGAACCACAACAATATGAAAAGTAGTGAAATCTCGAGTCCCGGTCTCTCTTCATCCTGTGACAAATTTTGTATATATATTTTTCCTTATTTTCTTTATTAAGTCTTAAAACAAATTCTCAACAAATCTGAGTGAACGAATCATCTTACTACAACATCATTGAAAAATAACATCAATTTTTGGCGTCGCTGCCGGGGAGCTGGAAGAGAAACAGGAGAAGGATTTTGGAGTTTTTCTTCTCTATTTTTGCTTAGCTATTTGATTTTAATCTTTTTATGGTTTTTTGTGAAAGCCATGGCTAGCTAAAGCTATGTTAGGGTCTAGGTAGAACCAAATTTTATTATGAAAACTCTATATTTATATGCTTAATAATGATTTGATTGATTAGTAGTTTTTTTTCATTTGGCTTGGTATTATATTGTTGATGTGATTTTCTAGATTATTTATGCTTTTGAATTGATACTGCGTGCTTCGGTTAAATCCCTAGACGTGGTATGCAAGGATAGATAGGTAATGCTTTAGAATCACTACTCATGAAGCGAAGACAACTATAGCGGAGAAACAGTATTTGAAAAAGCATGGAATATACTTTTAAAGATTAGTAGAGTTTGCATAATTAATTGGTGGAAACCGAAAATCCTAATAACCCACACTCGTTTTGTTTATCTTTAAATTATTTATCATTTCATTTTGTTCCGAATTTCTAAAAATCCTTAAAACATTATCTTGTTGATTATTTAATTTTTGGTATTAGTTGGTAGAGTATTTCACACTCCCTGTGGGAACGAACCGCATTTGCTATCTATATTACTATTGACCTGTGCGCTTGCGGATATAACTGGATTTCATTTAATCATTAATTTTGGTTATCTAAAATCTACATCAAGTTTTTGGCGCCGCTGCCGGGGAAGTTATTTATGAAAGATACTTATAATATTCTTCTCCCAGAAGAGTCCGTAGAGAGGTCAACTAAGATATCTCTAGAAGAGACCCTCAAGAAATTTACTAAGAATACAAATAGGATTGTGGAAAAACTTGCTCAGGATAGTCTTAATTTCCAGTGTAGTTTTTCCAATACCACCCTCGAAAATAAGGATAGTTTTTATTCACATAATCAAGATGACGAGGTTAGAATTGGTAACACTACTTGTTTTGATAAGGTTCGATCATTTTCATGTTATTATAGTGATGATTATGATGAGGATAGTATTGATGAAGTACATGAAATATGTAGGCATAGTGATCAGGAATTTGTTACTCCGATTGAGCTTTATAATGATAGTGTTGTTTCTAATACAAATCCAAATAATTTTAATAATTATTCACCTATTCAAAAGGATGTGGATTTGACTAGAGATACCACCATTTTAGACGGTGTAGTTCATGATCCTTTAGCCTGCAGTATGTTGGATAATCCATTATTTGATGTGCCAATCAGTGAATCGGAGGAGGTAACTATGATTAAAACCTTAGTTGATGAGCCTTTATATGAAACTTTCTCTGATAATTCTTTATGATTGTGATGATGGTTTAGAGGAAAGAGTTTACCCTGAGAATACTGTTTTAGAATCTAGCGATTTAGAAACACTAGTCTTAGAAGATGATAAACTCGTAGAGATGAGTGAGGATGAACCAGACTTAGAAGAAGCAATTGACCATTTTCAGGAATCTGATGACCTAGAAATTAGGGAAGTTGTGACTAGTCTTTCTAGAGACACAGAGAACTCTAAGTTTGGGGGTGATTATCATTCTCCGTGTGCTTTAACTCTTAGAAAGTACCCTCCTGTAGGACTTGACATTTGTGCCTCAACCATCTTACAATATTATCTTCATACACGTTTTCCCGAACCTAATGATGTCCATAAAGAAGATCAGTTATTAGAAACCCATCCTCTGGTTGATGTGGTTAAACCAGTCTATGATACCAAGATTGACTTTGTTTTCCCACCAAAAACTTTTCTTCCAATTGTGGGAACTTTTGATTTTAAGATGTGTCGGTTATTAAGTTTTGAGACTAAACCTAATCACTTTAGGATATTAGGGTCGACACATTTTCTTAAGGAATACCACCTCTTTCATTGTGGTCAGCTGTGTGAGTCAAATCTAATTGACTTAGAGGATCCCCAATTATTTAGGTTGTTGTTATGTGCTTCTAAGTTCTTAGTTGAGTTTTTCCAGACTCTAATACCTGTACCGGATCTTAGCTTTGAGTAAATCCAACCGATGAAAACCTGTTATCTAGACCCGGTTATAGAACCTGAACCTGAGCCACAACTAGATGTAGTTGTCTTAAACAAGGGTATGTTCGGTATCTTTTTGGTCTGTTGCAGTTTCCTCTTCTTGTGGGTAATACTTTTTGATCCAGATGACCCACAGTTATTTCGGCTACTTCTATATGATTCTATGAGGTGACTAATTCTTCCAATGTCTGGCTGAAGACTTTAAACTTAGCACTTCTTGGGAGGTAACCCAATATTCTTGCGACACGGTAATATCTTTCCTTATCTCTTTTGCTTCAAGTGGTAATAGTTTCTCCTTGTTCATTCTTTTAATTTTATCTTTAGAACATTGAGGACAATGTTAGATTTAAGTTTGGGGGTATGGGAGAAACATTTTAGTCGCATTTTTGAAACTTCTAGCGTCAAATAGTACCCGGTTAGCTAAGTTTACATACTGTTTCTCACCGAAAATATATAAATTGGAATGCTAGAGATAACAACCTATTGAGACATTAGAGAAAAAGACATTGAGATCCTTGAAATTCAGGAGAGAACTTGTTCCTTTTAGAGGGTAACCGTGATGGACCTAACCATCCATGATGGAAAGACGAGTAGGTCAGGAGGAAATGCCAGAAAGACAAAGCAACTTCACAATGTAGTCTTAGTTACTGGATTATTACGACTCTCTCTCAGTAGAAACTTATCATCATCAACAAGCGGAGCGACATCAAAATATATGAAGAAAGTTGAAGACGTTTAAGGTTTAGAAGTAACAATAGAAAAGAATATTTCAAAAATCAAAGTTGAAGACTTAGTTACAAAAAGTTATAAGAACAAATGATATAAGTTGTTGAAGTTCATGATACCAAGACATCACAAGTTGCGAAGATCCAAGTTCTAAAGTCCTTCTCTCATGGCCATTTAAATTTTTGTCTTGTTATTTTTGTCTACGAAAAAAAATAAAAAAATAGAAAGAAAAAAAAAATCATCGTTAAGTTTTGTTCAATAAGGCCATAAGGAAGTAGAAATCAATAAAGAAGTTTCAAGCAAGAAATTAAGGAGAAAAGTTTATTGTCAAGGTTCTACGAAGTTCGAGAGTTTATCATCAACATTTGAAGCCGAAGAAGACGTTGTTTCTACTGAGCACTATGAGAGAGTCGAAGAGAGATGCATTTTGGTTGCTTTGTTAGTCCGCTTTCAATTTGGCACAAGATCTTTCTAGCACTTTTTAACTCATCACACGTAATTAGTCCAGCTGTGTAGCAGATGTCCCTCTCATCTTTATCTCTCTGCTAATCTTATCCAGCTGTAAATCAGCGGACACATCTTACAATGTTTATCTAGCTGTGTAGCGGATATCTCTTTATCTAGCAGTGTTGCGGATGTGTCTCCTCTTTGCTTTAGTCAGCTTTAGAGCTGGCACCTTTAATTTCTCTGGCATTCTAGTTACTTGGAGAGAGGTTGAGAATATGTATGTCCTCATAGATCTTTGGATACTTGTGACCAATTAGAAGTCATGGTTTTGTGGGTACACCTCTGGTAAACCCTCCCGAGATTAGCTCGGTTTTATTTTTTTTGTTTTGCTCGAGGCTTAGCAAATAATAAGTTTGGGGGTATTTGATAGACGCATTTATGTGTCTAATTTGTCCTCAATGTTTCGTATTGTTAGTACTCGTTTTCGTCCTTATTATGGTATTTTATGTGTTTGTAGGCATTTTTGGGAATAAAACATTTTTGGAAAATTCGGCTCGAAAAGTTGCTAAAGACGCCCGCAAGACACTTGTTATCCGGACTCGCAGTTTTGGATATGGGGCAACCTATTACTATGGGGCATCCAATTACTAAGGGGAACACCAGCTACTATTTACACACCATAAGAAAAGTGCTAAAGGGACGACGGTACAGGATTAGGGGGGGTCATCTTCTCCATTTGAATTATATTTTTGGCGGGAAAATGGAGTAGTGAACTGGCAGAATTAGGGTTCACCATTTGGACGTGATATCTTGAGATTCAATGGTTGATTTTTGTTGGATGGTATCGATTCAGCTAGACATGGTTGGTATGGGCTTTGGAATCAGTTCAAAGTGGCTGGATAATCCATTGGGAGCAAAGACAGAGGAGTTAATATTCACGGGATATTTGGTCAGATTCCGCACGATGAGTTGGCCGGATTTGTTACCTGTTTTGGATTGCTACCACCCTGTTATTACCAAACAGGAATGGTAAGTTAGTTGGATTCGAATAAATAGTGAATTCCAGCACACAACCAACCACGAGAGTATCTCAGATATTCTTATTTTGTCCCGAGTCAGATGGCTATGTTTGGTAAATCACGCTGGATAGAAATAGTTTTACTTATGCTAGAACGTGAAACCAATTCCCTGAGAGAGTGTCGACATCAGCAGAAGCGTGAAGAGAAGAAAAAGGAAGGAAATCTCGGCAATTCCTGTGAGAGTAAAGGGAAAATATGCTGCATGTTTACTCGATTAATTACAGAGATATGGAGGGGCTGTTGGGTATAAAAGAGGTGCTGGGATGTCTTAGAAGATGGATGGAGAGTTAGGGGTGAGAATACAGCAGATAATCGGGAGTTGCAGAGATTGTCTCTGCTGCTGCCATTGAAGAACATACAAAGAACATAAGACTACAAGAAGCAGTCAATTATGCTACAGTGTATACGACAGTCGCTGGACAGTCTTATATGCTACAGCGATACGACCCACAGCCGAGGGTCGTAGTTCTCTGGTTTGTAACAAATATAATTGTTACAAATCCGATTTTGAATTATTTCTCCATTTTCTCCTTGTAAACACCTTTTTGAGCAATGAAAAATTCCTTTGAGTGTGTTTTCACCATGAGAAGCTAAACCCACCACCGGGACAACGGAGGAAGCAACTTTTCATGATTGTGGTAAATGAATTAATTCTTTTATTGACTTTTTGCATAGATTTAATTGCTTTATTATTTCTATTAATTACTTGTTATTTTGTTAGATGCCGCATGCTTAGTTTTATTTACTTCAGATGCAAATCCATTCTCTCTCATGCGGATATTTCTCTCCAAAAAATTGGCGAATTTTTTCTTTAGGGTTTTCAACTTTCATCAACGTTTTCCATTCATTCTAGATCATTTTTGGTGATTTAGGATGGGGGAAAACCCTGATTCAAACGTGAATAATCATGGGAACAATAAGGTATCTTTTGCTGATTTGGTTAAGGGTAAAAAACCCTATATGATTTATTATCTCTCCCTGAGGTATCAACATATTTGGAAGAACCATCTTTGGTTTTGCCTAATAGTATTCTTCAAGAGGGACGTGATATATTTCAGTAGATTGAACTTTAAGGGCTTAAAACTTGCTGGTGTTCAAAAGAGTTTGGAGGAACAATGGGGTTTCAGTGCTGGAAGATGTAAGTTAGTTCCAATGACAAAAGGGTTCTTTATCATAAAGTTAACTTCAGCAGATGACAAGGAACGTGTATGGCATGGTGATACTTGGGTTATACAGAATCAACAGCTTAGGGTTTTTAATTTTTACCCAAATTTTGATCCAGAAAGACAGCAAACTTCAAGAGCTTCAGTTTGGGTAAGTTTCCCTGGTTTGTACATTGAATTATGGACTAAGAAAATTCTTCTTTCCATTGCTAAAATTATTGGAAAACCGATTGTTATTGATCAAAAGACATTGGATCATGATGTTGGAAACTATGCTGCGGTTCTGATTGATATTGACTTTGCTAAGTTGATTCCTAAAAGAATTCGCTTGAAGGCAAATGGAAAAGAGTTCTGGCAGTATATTGAAATTCAAGACTTATAGAATGTCAAATTCTGCACTCATTGTAAGTTTATGGGCCACAAATTTGAGAATTTCCTTGCTGCAAAGAAAAGTTTGGGAGGTTCTAATGCTGAAAAGAAGTCACCTACTGTGAACATTAAGAATGGCAAAGAAGGAAAATCAATCAAATCTGTTTGGAAACAAGTTAGTGAAACTTCCCATACATGACATGCAATTAACGTCAATAATGTGCAGGCTGGTAAGGAGAGTATAAATTTAGTTCATGAGGTTGTTGTTTATGATGATATTGTGAAGTCTGGGAACGTGATTATTGAATCAATTCATGAAAAGTCTGATGATAAACAACTACAAGAGCAGCTCGAAAAAGCTTTTACTGAGTATCGTGAAGCTCAGATTAAGTTGATGAGATGTAAAAACAATATTTCAGCCAAAAAAGATCTTGCTTTACGTAATAATTCTGTCCATATTGACAATGCAGATAGTATACAAGGGAACTCTAGCAAGCAAATCCATTCCCGGACTAATGAAACTACTCAGTTCGTGCAAAGTAGGGAAGCTCAGCAAGAGTCCGTGCAAATTTTGGGAGAACAGTCCGTGCAAACTTTTAAAGCCCAGTAAGAGTCCGTGTCTAAAAAGAATTTGGAAGATATTCCAAATATTCAGTCTGTGACCAAGTATGATTCTGAGTTTATGTCCGTGACCAAGCAAAATCCAACGCCAAACTCAGTTACGGAAACTTCTTCAAATTCCGTGTCCAAGCAAAATTCTAAACCAGGGACACCTAAAGAGGATTGGAAAATAGTTATGGGTAAGAACTCCCCTAATAAAGGTACATCTTTTAAATTTAAATCTTTTGAAACTCCTTTTGTGGATGAGATTTTTCAAACTGAAATTGTGGTGAATAACAAGTATGGTGCCCTAGCTTTTGAGTTAGGCCTTACTAATGATTCTAGTGAGGCTTTGGTAAAGGAGAAAAAAGCTGAGATCATTGCTATGAATTCAAAGTCTAATGAGGAAATTCGAAGCCGTGAGCATCACAAGGATATTTAAGCAGGGTTGGAGGAAAATGTTTTTGATCTAGATAATATTTTGTCAACATAGGAACTAGATGAGGCAAGTACTATTCAACTTGATGAAGTGCGTGCTAAATTCATTAGAGATCCAGCCTTTTGACGAGACTATTTAGAGGAAAAAAAGAAGAAAATGGATAGAATGTCAACAAAAAAGAATGTTCAATCTCCTATTAAGCTTGTTCCAGGTGGTAATTATGCTTCAGATGAAAATGAACAGGATTATGACAATGATGAAACTTATGAATTTATCTAGGCCATTTATGGTCCAATCTAAGGAAAGGTTTTTTCTCTTCGAAACCCATTGCAAGGGGCGATGGACGAGGAATCATACGTAAATGATAGAACCCTCGTATATCCTAAGAATGCTATGAGGTGCTCGGAAATGGTTGAAGTAGTTTAATAGGAGGATCACTATTACTATAGCCCTTGGCAGATTTACCAAAGATGAAAAAGATTTATTTGATACCATGGATGACTGGTTACGGAGGGACCGTTTCGTTTTTGTAGGTTGGTCCGGTCTATTGCTCTTTCCTTGTGCTTATTTCGCTGTAGGAGGTTGGTTCATAGGTACGACCTTTGTTACTTCATGGTATACCCATGGGTTGTCCAGTTCCTATTTGGAAGGCTGCAATTTCTTAACTGCCGCAGTTTCTACTCCTGCTAATAGTTTAGCACATTCTTTGTTGCTACTATGGGGTCTTAAAGCACAAGGGGATTTTACTCGTTGGTGTCAATTAGGTGGTATATGGGCTTTTGTTGCTCTCCATGGCGCTTTCGGACTAATAGGTTTCATGTTACGTCAATTCGAACTTGCTCGATCTGTTCAATTACGACCATATAATGCAATTGCATTTTCTGGTCTAATTGCTGTTTTTGTTTCTGTATTTCTGATTTATCCACTAGGATAATCTGGTTGGTTCTTTGCACCTAGTTTTGGTGTAGAAGCTATATTTCGATTCATCCTGTTCTTCCAAGGATTTCATAATTGGACGTTGAACCCATTTCATATGATGGGAGTTGCCGGCGTATTGGGTGCTGCTCTCTTATGCGCTATTCATGGTGCTACCGTGGAAAATACTTTATTTGAAGATGGTGATGGTGCAAATACATTCCGTGCTTTTAACCCAACTCAAGCCGAAGAGACTTATTCAATGGTCACCGTTAACCGCTTTTGGTCCCAAATCTTTGGGGTTGCTTTTTCTAATAAACGTTGGTTACATTTCTTTATGTTATTTGTACCAGTAACCGGTTTATGGATGAGTGCTCTTGGAGTAGTCGGTCTGGCTCTGAACCTGCATGCCTATGACTTCGTTTCCTAGGAAATACGCGCAGCAGAAGATCCTGAATTTGAGACTTTCTACACTAAAAATATTATTTTAAACGAGGGTATTCGTTCTTGGATGGAGGCTCAGGATCAGCCTCATGAAAACCTTATATTCCCTGAGGAGGTTCTACCCCGTGGAAATTCTCTTTAATGGAACTTTAGCTTTAGCTGGTCGTGACCAAGAAACCACCGGTTTCGCTTGGTGCGCCGGGAATGCCCGACTTATAAATTTGTCCAGTAAACTACTCGGGGCTCACGTAGCTCACGTCGGATTAATTGTATTCTGGGCTAGAGGAATGAACTTATTTAAAGTGGCCCATTTCGTACCAGAAAAACCCATGTATGAACAAGGATTGATTTTACTTCTCCATCTTGCTACTCTAGGTTGGGGGTAGGTCCTGGTGGGGAAGTTATAGACACCTTTCCATACTTTGTATCTGGAGTACTTCACTTAATTTACTCTGCATTATTGGGCTTTGGCGGTATTTATCATTCACTTCTCGGACCCGAGAGTCTTGAAGAATCCTTTTTATTCTTCGGTTATGTATGGAGAGATAGAAATAAAATAACCACAATTTTGGGTATTCACTTAATCTTATTACGTATAGGTGCTTTTCTTCTAGTACTCAAGGCTCTTTATTTGAGGGCGTATATGATACTTGGGCTCCGAGGGGGGGGGATGTAAGAAAAATTACTAACCTGACCCTTAGCCCAAGTGTTATATTTGGTTATTTACTAAAATATCCTTTTGGGGGAGAAGGATGGATTGTTAGTGTAGACGACTTAGAAGATATAATTGGAGGTCATGTATGGTTAGGTTCCATTTGTATATTTGGTGGAATCTGGCATATCTTAACCAAACCATTTGCATGGGCCCGTCGCGCCCTTGTATGGTCTGGGGAGGCTTACTTGTCTTATAGTTTAGCTGCTTTATCTGTCTTTGGTTTCATCGCTTGTTATTTTGTCTGGTTCAATAATACTGCTTATCCTAGCGAATTTTACGGGCCCACTGGGCCAAAAGCTTCCCAAGCGCAAGCATTCACCTTTCTAGTTCGAGATCAACGTCTTGAGGCTAACGTGGGATCTGCTCAAGGACCTACCGGTTTAGGTAAATATCTAATGTGTTCCACAACAGGGGAGGTCATTTCTGGAGGAGAAACTATGCGTTTTTGGGACCTCCGCGCTCCCTGGTTGGAACCTCTAAGGGGTCCAAATGGCTTGGACTTGAGCAGGCTGAAAAAAGACATCCAACCTTGGCAAGAACGGCGTTCTGCGGAATGTATGACCCATGCTCCTTTAGGTTCCTTAAATTATGTGGGTGGCGTAGCTACTGAAATCAATGCAGTTAATTATGTTTCTCCTCGAAGTTGGTTAGCTACCTCTCATTTTGTTCTAGGATTCTTCCTATTCGTGGGTCATTTACGGCATGCGGGAAGAGCTTCTGCAGCAGGATTTGAAAAAGGAATTGATCGTGATTTGGAACCTGTTCTTTTCATGACCCCTCTTAACTGAGACAGGAGAGAAAATGCCTGAAGTAGAAATCAATTTTATTCCATCATTTGGATTAGGTCATACTTAAAAAGTTTTACTGTTTACTTTCTTTTTTCTGGCTCGGCTATCCCACCTAGCCGAGCCATTTCACCTTATGATACCAGGTTAAGCCAAAACAATAAAGAAATAAATCTATTCAATGAGAAAAAGGAGAGAGAGGGATTCGAACCCTCGATAGTTCTGAACAAAGAACTATACCGGTTTTCAAGACCGGAGCTATCAACCACTCGGACATCTCTCCGAAAGACAATCTCTATTTTATTTGTATTCCCCCAAATAGAACATGGTCATCTGAGTTGATACTATCACTATCTGTAGAAACATACCAAGTGTTAATCTATAATAGATCGATGATCCAGCATGCCCGTTTGTAAAGTAAATAAAAAAATTTCCTCGACCCCGTGTCTGAATAAAGTAGTAATAA